>NC_061866.1:25722664-25897312 GCF_907164915.1 Impatiens glandulifera
GATCATTCTGAATGCAAGAGATGAACTCTCAAGTCTTGAATACAAAGATTTCGTAAATCCACTAGTGAAGCTCTGCTGTATTTTACAAAATTGTATATAAGGCCATAAAGTTGGAATTCAACTATTTTTAAACGACTTAAAAATATCTAAGGAATATTGTCATACTTTATAAAGGGTCTTTTTAAATTCATTCTTAAATTTTAACATCTTTAATTAATATTTTTAGATACCATTTTTCTTCATTTTCGACATATTTGCAAGTATTAATTTACATTTAATATTTTAAATTTTGAAATATTAAATTTAAATATACTAAGTAAATAAAATATAAGGATATAATTTTCTAAATAAAAAAGAAAATATTATAAATTTGATATTGTTCTTTAATGGTTACTAGGATATAGTACAAGAATAACAATACACATCGAACCTAAGAAAAATCTCTAATAAAATTATGGTCATACATTGTAAAACATGATATCTTTATCAAATGGCAACACTTTAAAATTAAAAAAGGTTGACTATTAATTTAATTCAAATCCTTTAATTTATTTTAAATCCTGTAATTTATTTCAATCCCTAATCTCTTTTATGATTTGATAAGAGGTAAATTATAAATTTTAATGGTCAACCTAAAATATTTCTTATAATTAAAATATTTAACAATCGTTCCCATAGATCCCACTACGGGTCCCTTTTACGACCTACAACTCTCGGGACAATTCTGTCGGGATTCAATTATTTAACTCGAAAACAAAATTTAGATATTACAGAAAATTTGCGATATATTTTAAACTCCGATAATGATCAAATTAAAAAAGGCATATCAACCAAATAATGCATAGGCTTTATCTTAATAAATGACTAAACAATTATAAAGGAACATAACTCTTTAATATTCAAATGTATATGAAACATATCACAGGATGTTGTCCATACTTCTTTTAATTAAATGAAAAGATCGATGAGAAACGACAACTTATTACAAACCAAGCAATGATGCGAGAGGTTTGACCTAAAATCCAAAGAATCGATCCTTCTCTTTGAAAAATGAGTCGTCCAATATGATGTAAGTATTATGAAGATGAGAAAAAATTCCCAATTGAGTTGATAATTCTCATATTTTGGCATTGTTAACCCTCCCTCCACTATTGGTGAGTAATACTCTCTTATTATTCACTATAATAAAAAGATCATGACTACTTTATCCAGAATCGTTGTTTGACGTGCCCAAGTAATAAAACGACACCACTAAGACCTTATGTGACTACTATATATGTATTATGTGAATGCATTTATAGATAAATAAACATATAAAAGTATGTTTATATTTTCAAAAACAAGAGACGTCCTTATATGTTCATGTTTCGTGTATGTAGACAATGTTTTCAACGAGTACGAGTGGAAATAGATTAGACTTACCATGTTAGATCTCCATTCATTGGTCCCTTAGATATATATTGCATCAAGAAATGCATCATCTTTAAAAAATGGAATCTCTAAGACTTTCTTCATGGTAGTTAGTCAAATGAGACTTAACATTGAAGTATTAAAGGCCATTTTAATAATCAATAAAATAAGTATTATACATCTCAAACCATTTGTAGAATAAATGTTATAAGCTTTTAATTCGTCCCCCACGCCACGTCCCAAGAATATGTTTATTTGTACGCGAGACTTTTATTCTTCTTAAGTGTACCAATTTTAGGGTCCACCTAACGTCTTTTATCTTAAGGCATTAAAGATTTAATCCTAAGATATATTTATCAATTAGAATGCTCTATCTTTTAGAGTTTTTTGTGCAATCCAAAGTTGGTAGGTCTCATTTCTTACATTTTCTTTCGAATGCTCCACCCATGGAGGGAACACATCGAAAGACTTAAATGGTATACACAACCCGTGCAGTTTTAGAAAATGGTTTTTTCTAAGAAATTTATGCTATAGAACCTCTTGGTTTACCTTCCTATCAAATCTTATATAGAACACCTATCTATATAAGATGTTGTCCTATCTATATGAGACGAGGAAACAAAGTGGAGTTCTATATCATAGACATTTCCTTACTTTGCCCGTATAGGTTCTAGATTAGTAATAGTTCAAAAACGTAGTAATTTGGTTGACTTTAAGAGTCACCACTTTAGTTTACTTCAAAAAGAAACTAAAGAAAGAAAATATAGTATTCATTGATTAAGGGTCTAGTGCTTGGTTACACATGTGGAAAGAGTCGCATCAGTTATGTCTTATGCACTTATCCCGTGGGATAGTCTCTACTCTTATGTAGTTGGTCATTGTTTTTAAAGGTACGTTACATGTTTGCATTCAAAGTTTAAAATTATTTTACTTCTGTATGCCCTAACCTTGTCTCTCATCTAGGAGGAGTAATCCTAGCTCTAATTAGATTCCAATAAAGGCTGGAATCAATCCGTTAGAATTCTCTTAATTTTCATTTATCGTGTCTTATGTCTATTTTAATAGGATAACATATGCTTAATCCAAAGGTGATTCTAGACTCTCGTTAAGTTCTTCTATACTTAAAAAAGATGAGATGAAACCTCAAATACACTCTTTGGGCACACATGTGAATCACAATGTGAACTTTCGTATTTTTCCAATTTGTTTGAAGGTTTGATTGTTGAGTTAGACAGTGAATCCTTGCATGCGAAGGACGTCACTAGTATACTAGAATGTTAATTAAGTAATGAAGAGGGAAATTGGAGCACCAAATTATGCAACAACTGAATTATAGAATTTTCACACAGAGTTGGAAAATCTCGAGAGTTCTTGTACATAAAAAACATATTTTTAGAAACACATTGCACTTGATTACGAAACTTTTTGGGTTATGAGACACCGATATAAATCCTCTAAACAAGCATTTTCATAATTTTTTTGAGTTGGAAAGTGTTCCAAAAATTCTGAACACTCTCAGAGAGTTCAACAATATTATTATGAACCTACTACACAAATTTCATAATTTTCTGGGCTACAAATTTCAAGATATGAGCGTTCCAAAATAAGTTGTTTTCAACCGAGCCACAAAAATTATATAAAAATATTATTTTTGTTGAAAATAATATTTTTGACCATCCCTGAATTTTTGAATTTTTTAAAAATTATTTAGTGGCTCCAATTGAAGAAAAAAGGTTGCTTGGTATAAAGGAAACCATACGAGCCTTATGAAATTTCCCAAAGGTTGGAAATTGAAACTCTATATCCAAAATTGGATGAATATAAATATGGAGGATCAAATAGGATATTAACAATAGACCAGGGGCAAATGAATTTAAATTCTCTAAAACTAATTCGAATCTGAGAGTTTTAGGTCAAAATTGTACCAAGCAAAAAGCCCCAGGCCTATTTAATTCGAAACTAAATTATTAATTCATAATTAAACTTCCTAAGAAATTTTAAAAGAAGGAAAATTCTAAGGGTGAACTTGAATGCATCTTGGAACTTGGGATATGAAAATTTGAAAAGATATAGGAGAGTTTAACTGTCTTCCTCTTCTTGCAGATGCTTGCCGATTCTCGAAACCATGGAAACTCTAGAGGATTCACCGAAAGAGGACAAACAACGATATTCGTTTAGGAATTAAGCCTTACTCGTCTCATTAATGTTTGTCCAAACACTGTTGGATTCCAAAGTAGAAGAACAGAGAAACACTATTTTCTTCTATTCTAGACATCGGCTTCTTCGACAGAGCATCATCCTAGAGTTCATCGCGATAGAGGCTCGCTAAAGTATTTGCGACAAGAGAATGAAGAATATAGGAATTTGAACATGATTCCCCTACAGGTCTTGAAATCGGATGGTAGTTACCTCTTATAACTCGTCGTCCATTAAGGCATTGGCTCTATGGATAGCACGGGAGAAATTTTTATCATTTGGATCTTTGGTTGTACTATCGTCGCGCCGAATGAATCACCTGGAACGTCGTTGAAGAAATATATGATAATTCTTCATTCGGAGACCATAACATGATGATTCCGGTGACTTCTAGAATACAAAAACAAGGTTAGTCTCAATCTAGCCTCTTCCTAACTAGATTTAGCTAACCTAGGGACTCTATCAGCTAGGTTTACCAACCAATCAAACATCATTCAGACAACAATTCATCAATTAACTTACAAACTGAAATTAATTAATCAAACTTCAAAATAAACATAACGTCGACGTCGGTATATAAACCAACGTTTTACATGAATTTTGAAGACATATGAACTAGGAGACCTACCTGAAGCAACAGAACTAAAGAAGAAACTGAATTGAAAACAATCATGGAGAAGATGAGTACTCGCCGGAAATGCTTTCCAATTGTTCTCCTTCTGGTTGTTTTTCTTTCAAGTTCTATCTTGGGTAATTGGAATACTTGGAAAATGAATCTTTAAATACCCTTAGACAAGGGTAACTTAGGATATAGTTTTTGTAGGAAAATCGGTAACTCGGTTGGTGAGTTAAACCAACATATTTTCATCTTAAGTCGTGCCTGGGATGATTTTATCCTTGTAGGTAAGAGGTTAGGCTACACTTTGAGCTTTTTATTGAGCCAAATGGTCAAGTGTAGATCGAGTTACATATTTTTGAAGTTTGGCCTTTTCTAGTTTCGGTTTTCAGCCATCATGGATCAACCAAAACTTCTATTGACCATAACTTTTGACTCCAACCACTAATGAGACTGAGCTTATTATCTTCCATATTAATGTTGTAGGAAATCCTCAAAATTGGATTCCAGTCCAAGCATTTCTAGATGTTGGGCGAAGGGTTTTAAAGTCAATAGCTTCGCTTACAGGTAACCTAGCATGGGTTGTAGGTCGAACAATGAGTGCTTCTTGATATCAAAAGAAATCTAACTCAAAGGCCTTTACAATTTTATCTCATTTTGGTCTAAATTTGCGAGTCAAACAAAAGATATGAATTTTCAAAATCACTATGTACTTTAGTTCGCTCCAAGAATGAAGTGGGTGAACCTTCATCGGGTTATCGGGCTAAATTGGCCACCTTAACCAATGAAGGAAGACGTGTGACCGATTCCATTCGAACAACATTTGTCTTAGATTTCCAACCATAGGTCATAATCCAAAAACAAAGCATACATCTTTAGTTATGAATTATATACCGTACATATGTCTGGTTCGATCCTGTTTTGGTCGCATTATCTTGTACCACTAATTTCAGGGAGATAAGAGCATCATATTCATTTTAGATAGAAATAAACATGGTAGATGACTCTTCAAGCTTTCCAAATCATCCAGGAACAATTAATTCTAATGAGCATAGCGACCTGGGTATTTTTTCCATGTTGATGGTCCTTCTAGAATTTCTTCAAAAAATAGTACCCCAAATAGACATGATTTGGGCATTTTCAAATAATATCGTACTTGGCGTCAACATGAGGTCAGCACGCATGTTTTTTTGAATCCTTTGGCGCACGACCTGGCCTATTTACTTCCATTGACCTGCTCTTGACTCACTCGGTTCAACTCAATTTTTTACATTTTTAACCTTTTAAAGTCCATCTATACAAAATTGCTAACAACAATATTTTACTCTAAATTAATGATTTTTTAAACCACACAATCTGAACATTTCAAATTTTCCAAATTTAGACTTTTTATGAAAAATGATGTTTGGACACATAAACAAGCCCCGAACTGGTTGTTTGGTACATTTTGTCCATCAGCAATATGATACTCAAAGGTCATGATTTTTTAAGATAGTCATTCTGAACGTATGAAAAAATATGAAGTCTGAGTATTTTTGGAAATTTGTATTTAGACCTCTACTCGAGGGTCGCTTTAAGCAAATTCCAAAAAGTAATTTTTAATTTTTGCTCCTCGGTCCAATAATCAAGTATGAACATCATATTAGACCGAGAAGAGTTGTTTTAATTTTGAAGTGTAAAAATTGAGTGTTTATAGAATTCCTCTCTTAGATAGTGTTTGGAGAAGATGACCTCTCACTTTGCAAAACGTGTGTCTAAGCTTAATCAAATAGGTACTAATTTTGTAACCCATCATGTAAAATGTAAATAAGAGTAAGATACAACATGGGTCATGCATCTTCTCCTCTACCTTTAGTGGTAACAATGTGTTTCGAGGAATCGGTTGCGTGACAATAGAAACATTCCTACAAAATACATATGCGAGATATAGATATATGCAAACATAGCATACATAAACCATTTGTCCCATATGGAGATTCCATATACATCCTTTAAACGATGTATATAAGCGGTTCTATCTATTAGACAAATTCAAAGATATACCTTTCGAATAATATCACATGTAGAAATTAATGATAGAAAATCAGTATCCATGAGTTGTGGTGTCACTTGTGCTTCATCAATTAACTGATTACGGTGATCAAGGAATTACATTGATGACAAAAGTGGAAACCGGGCCATGTTGACTGAAATTTGCACTAGGCGAGTGTTTAAATTTTGGCTACCCAGGTGTCGATTATTGTACAATAACAAAAGTCTACCAAAAATCACACATAACACATGTATTTATGAGAACTCAATTTCTTTCATTTTAAGGGAACCATAAGAAATAACATATCAAATAATTTTTCATCAAATCAATGATGAACTTGACACGCTAAGGTTGCTGATTCATTAAATTAAACAAATGAACTCAGCATGCTAAGGCTTCTAATTTATAAAATGATACAAATTAACTTGCACGCTAAGGCTATCGGTTCATGAAATGTAACAAATGAACTCGGCACGCTAATGTTGTCGATTTATGAAATGAAACAAATGAATTTGGAACATTAAGCCTGTTAATTCATGAAATGAAACAAATTGACTCAGCACGCTAAAGTTGTAGGTTTACGTAACAAGACAAATGTACTTAGTACGTTAAGGCTATTGATACATGAAATGAAACAAATGAACTCAACACTCTAAGGCTGCTAATTTACTTAACGAAACAAATGAACATTGCACGCTATGGTTTCAGATTAATGAAATGAAAAGAATGAACTCGACACGCTAAGGTTTCCTGTTCACAAATTAAAACAAATGAATTTGGCACACTAAGGTTGTCGGTTCATGTAATGGGACAATTGAACTCAGCACGCTAAAGTTGTTGACATTAAATGAAAAAAATAAACTTGGCACGCTAATGATGTCGGTTCATGATATGAAACAAATGAACTCAGCATGCTAAGGCTGTTGGTTCTCAAAAAAAACAAATAAACTCGTTGCGCTAAGTTTCCTATTCATGAAATGAAACAAATGAACTCTACATGCTAAGGCTGACAATTCAAGTAATGAAAAAAAAGAACTTGACACGCTATGGTTGTTAGTTCATGTAATGAGACAAATAAACTTAGCACGTTAAGGTTATTGATTCATGAATTGAAACAAATGAACTCAGTACTCTAAGGCTACTGGTTCACAAAATGAAATAAATGAAGTTAGCATGCTAAGGTTGTTAGGTCACGTAACGAAATAAATGAATTCAACATGCTAAGTAGGCTAATTCACGAGATGAAACAAATGAACTCGACAACCTAAAGCTGATGATTCATTAAATGAAACAAATGAACTTATCATGGTAAGGTTGTCGGTTCAGAAATGAAACAAATGAACTAAGTACGTTAAGGTTGTCGATTCACGTAATGAAAGAAATGAATTTAGAATGTTAAGGTTGTCGGATCACATAATGAGATAAATAAACTCAATACGCTAAGGTTGTTGATTCATGAAATTAAATAAATAAACTCGGAACGCAAAATTTGTCGGTTCATGAAATGAAACAAATGAACTTGACACATTAATAATGTCGGATCACATAATGAAACAAATGAATTTAACATGCTAAGGTTGTTGATTCATGAAATGAACCAAATGAACTCGACACACTAAAGTTGTTGATTCACATAACGAGGCAAATGAACTCAGCACGCTAAGACTGTTGATTCATGAAATAAAATAAATGAACTCAGCACGCTAAGGTTGTTGATTCATTTAACGAAATAGATCGTACCTGAATCTATTGACATTCAACGAATCCAGCACTTTAAGGCTGGTGATTCACAACATGAAACAAATCTCTCTTGGATCTACTGACACTCGACAAATCCAAGACGTTAAGTCTACTGATTCTCGACATGAAATAGATCGCACCTAGATATGTTGACACTCGACGAATCTAGCACGTTCTTGGTTTTGTTGTGATACACGATAACATGAGAAAATCCTCACATCTTGTTTTGAGGACTCCTTGAAACATGATACCAAAATACTTGGTATGAAACAAAATAAACGACTGAATAACATGAGGGTTTTCTCTTTCTAGGTGCGTGAAAGCATTATTTTCTCCCAGGCCACAAAATCATGATTTATTTATTAGCTTAACTAGTAATAATGAATTTAATTTTGGGAATTCAAAATTATAAAAGGTTTTAGAAATCCATAACGCAAAATGCATGATTAACTCCAGGCTAAATGAACACAAGCTTTAAAACCAACTTTGAGAATACCTATATATTTTGTTTCCTTGTCTTATAAGTTAGTAAAGATTTCGGCTCTATTATCGCATGATTAGTTTCATACAAAAACATCTTCAGCGTTACAAGAGATGTGAAAAACTCTAGACTATTTTAGAGGAGGTATGATTTTATAAGTATTTTTTATCTTGATACATAAGGAATTTTTCAGATTAAATTTCTAATTGTATGCTCGTAATTAGTTTCAAAAATGGTTATCAATAACCTAAATTTTGAAGATTTTGATTTTTCGTGCCATTCATCTTTCAATCTTGACATTTTCAGAATTTCATTTGTTATTGCATGTTTTTTAGAGAGAAATATTCAAAACTTAGAGCTCGATTGAGTTTTCACTCGGGTTGCTTAGTTAAATCGATACGCCTATAGAAATTGCACGATAATGATTTCAAAACCTTAACCAATGTGAGTACGATGTTATTTTACCATTTACGTATATCTAGCTGAATCAGCACACTTAGCGATATTGCCTACTGTTGATTTCAAATTCTCAACCTTCATAGAAGTGACCATCATCTTTTCTATTTGTTAAAGTATCATCAGTATATCTGATAGATCAACATAACTAGAAAGATTGTCCAATTATGTTTTTACTGTCTCAACCTTGTGATGAATACTTTGCTCATTGATTTCTTTTTTCTCGATTGTTCAGTATTTCAAATCAGTATCCCTCTTCATCATTTTTGAAAAGCCAAATAATTTCCTTAATCTACTCAACCTTGAGACTAAGATTTGAACATCAACAACTTCGTGGAGTCTAAAAATATTAAACAATCCATGAGACATAAGAAGGAACTATGATACTTAATCCTTAGTATGAATTTTGAAAGAGGTATTCAAACTCTATGGTATATTTCGATGGGAGAGATCTCTTTCTTTATTCACTTTAGAACAATGGGATTTTTTTGTAAACATGCATGGACGTGTGACCGAACCTATTTGATAGGTTGCCTACCTATCTTCAAAAGAGTAGAATTAGGTCCATATGTTGTTTTGTTTTCGTTTTGAAAAACTAAAAGTATTGGATTCAAAATCCATACCTCGGCACAATTTTCGAATGGTAATGAAAATGAATGTTGAATGATCACTGACCAATAGATGGGAGTCATGTTATGATGCATGCAATGAAATTGGTTTTTATAATTTTTTCCATTAAGAAAAATGCCCCTAGTATGAACTAGGATCTCAAACTTTCATTCCCTAAGAATGAAGAAAACAAATGAGATGGATTGAACTTATTAAGAGGTTTCCTACATATCCATAGGGAATAAGTTATGTACATAATTCAGATCAAAGACCGAAAACTACTATAACCAAAAGGGGTACCTTGGCAGTCCAATCTGAAGGATTTCACGAGACATTAGGACTCTCATTCTACCATTTCGAAGGAATGGAAAGTTCAAATGAAACAATTACATTAGCATTCCAATTTAAAGGATTTACAAAGAAACATGTAGAGAATTTTCATTCTGCCAAGGATGCAAGAATGGACAATTTAGACAAATGATTACCTTAGTGTTCCATACTAGAGAGTTTCCTCGAGGATTTTGAGACTTCCATCCTACCAAGGATGAAGGAATGGGAAATTCAAACAAAACAGAAATACCTTAGCGTTTCAAGTTAGAAGATTTCTAAATAAACATGCTGAAAATTTCTATTTTTCTTAGGCTGCAGGAATAGATAATTTAGACAAATTATTGTCTTAACGTTCCATGCTAAAGGGTTTCCTAGAAGATTATAAGATTTCTTTCCTACCAAGGATGAAGGAATGGACAATTCAAATAAAAAAGGAAATAAATTAACATTCCAAGCTAGAGAATTTCCAAATAAACAAATTGAGAACATCCTTCCAATAAAATATGCAAGAGTGGATGATTTGAACAAATGATTACCTTAGCATTTAAAAGCTAGAGGGTTTCATAAGTGTTTTATGAGGATTCCCATTCTACCAAGGATGTAGAAACAACAATTCAATCAAAGGTCGTGTTGGGGATTTCATTCTATTAAAGATATATAAATGGACAATTTAGACAAAGATTTATTGGTGATTTACACTCTACCAAAGATGAATAAATGGGTAATTCATACGAAGGTTCTACTAGGGATTTCATTTCTTCCACGGATGCAGAAATAGAAAATTCATCCAAAGGATTTTTGTGGATTTATATTCTACCAAACATGCATAAATGGACAATTCAAACAAAGGGTTACTGGAATTTCCATTCTATCAAGGATGTAAAAATAAACAATTTAGATATAGGCTTGCTATGGATTTCCATTATACAAAAATGTAGAATTGGATAATTCAGACGCAATAGGGTTGGAAACTTCTATCCTAGTCTTCAGGTTTCATCTTGTAACCCCTAGAAAACTCTTGTCCCGGAAAAGTATGAGATTTGAGAAATTTCAACAATGGTTTGCGTGTGTCAGTAATATTTTTTTAAATAAAAGATTTTAAACATATGTACTTACGTTTTGAAATTAATTATAACAATAATTAATTTTGAATCAAATTTCAAATAATCTTTTAGATTAGAATAATCAAATTAAAATTTGATTGTTAATAATCTGTATTTCAAATTAATTAAAAATTAATTAATTTAAAAGATTATTTATTTTATAAAGAGTCGCCAATTGATTTTTTTTTAAATCAATTAAAAAAGCATAGGTATACAAACATATTTTTAACTAGAGTTTCTTTGTGGTTTGTAGTTTGATGATACTAAGAAAAAGGCTTCCGTGTTTCATCCTTCGTACCTGGTTAAAAATTTTCTATACTTTATAAAATTTTGGGTTTTGAAAATTGGTTTTATAACATTTTTACTTTAACTAATTATTCTTATGTTCATAGACATGCACATGTTTTTGTGTATTTAATATTGTAATAACAATATTTAAATGATTGTACCTATAGCTGATATGATGACAATGGAGAAATATACCTGTAGAACATTAGTTTTAAAGACATCAGGGTTTTAAAAATATATCTCGAACAAGCCCTTATCAAAATATTTTTTTATGAAAATATTCTAAAAATATTTTTAAATTATTTTCTATTTTTTGTGATTTTTAGAAAATGTTTTAAGATCGCAAAATTACAATAAAAAATAGAATTTTCAAATTGTAACAAAACAGACCCTAAGACCGGTGTCCTCGGTCCTAGGTCAGATTTATGTCGGACGGGAGTTAAAACTCTCAGTCCTGGGTTGGAACTCCCTTGGTTAAGGTTCAGGATTTATTGGTCGAGGTTCTTAACACCTTCGGTCGAGGTGTTAAGATCCTAAGTTGGGTGTGAATATCCCTTAGTCGGGGTGTTGAAATCCTCGCTCAAGATTTGGGGAACCTTTAAATTCTTGGTCGAGATGCAGATTCCTCGGTCATAGGTTATACTCAAGATAATATCGTTAGTCCTAAACACGAAGAACACATGGTCCTGAGTTACCCTTGGGCTAGTTTTTCTTCGTCATGGGTGCTGAGAATTCTCTATCGGAGGTTAGCCTCTCCTACTTTTACTCGATCATGGATGGTGATTTCAATACCTAAACCAGTTGAGTAGTTTTCTTTTTTATATTCCAGGGGCGTATCTAGCAGAATTGTTGCATTTTTCTCTTGCCGTAGAAATCAAGACTAGAGTTTGAGCGAGCGCGAATGATGATTTCAATACCTCAACCAACACAGGAATATTTTTCAATGTTTTAGAAATTTTCGGGGTTTAATTCGATTCTTTTTTTGGCATTTCCATTTTTTGATTTTTTCTTTCCAAAACATGAGGTTTAAACCTCTCGTTCTTTAACAAAAGTAATGATGATGTGTTCTTTCTCAATTTGGGAATCTAGGCCTCGTTTTTATGGAGTTTATTCAGGTTATTTTTCTTCAAAAACTTTCAATGGAGTGTTGCTCTCAAAATAATTGCCTATAAACAAAGAAGAGATTAATACCAATATCTCTTAAATCGGGTTTATTGTGAAACCTTAGTTTTATTTTTGAGAATATCACTTGAAAGTAAGGGATGCTCTTGGCATTACCCCTTCTTGATTCCTAAAATCCGAAACATATGCTCTAGGATGAGATCAAGGTTTTCTTCCTTTCTTAGAATATGTTCTTTCTCTTAAGGAAGGGACTGGGGATCACCTTCTATGAGGCTTCTAGGTTTGATCTTCCTATTGAAGGTATCTGACATTTGTTTTTTGTAGGCTAGGGTTTTGCATAAAATGTTTAATCTCATATCCTCCATTACGTTAGTTGATCATATCGAGACTTGAGCTTGTCTTCTTCTATGACATGGCTTTATAAGAATATTCTTATAGTTGGAATCACGATTTTGATAGGTTGTACGACATCCATGTTGTAAACCAAGGATTAAGGAGTTTCGTCCGTCAACATTTGAGCGATTGTATGATATCCCCATCAGGGCATGAGGAACTCCATATCCATCGATGATGCTAGTTCAGATGAACTTTGCCACTTGAGATGATTTCAAGACTTTGTAGGAGGATGCTTCAACCCATTTGGTACTGATTACAGCTCCTTACATAACTCACACATTCTTATTCGAGGTTTTGTCAATAATATCTTAGACGGAGTATTTTCTTAGACAAAGTCATTCCATTCATGTGTGGGCCACAAGTCCTTACATGTACTTCTTCCATGATCCTGTTGGATTCAAGATTACCTATATAGTGCATAATTTGACCATCTAAAGATTGACAGTTAGTGGAATACTGGTGCAACGATCGTTGTTCCTTGGCTTGGAAATGAGAGGGATATTCTCCATACTCAATGTACTTCTTGAGAGTATCGTACCTGGTTTAGCAGCATTCTCACAAGAAGTGACTGCTCTTGATTCAAAAGAAGGTCGTTGCATTTGTCAAATTTTCAAAGGTTTGACTTTGATTCCGTCTGAAATTTGAGTCATGGCTACCAAAGTAGTCAGGGGATCCGCGAAGCAATTTTGGCTTCTTGGAGCGTGAACATATGATACTTGATCAAATTTTCTTATGAGTTTGGTCAAGTGGGCGTGCTAGAGCTTCAAGATTTCTCCTTTCATTTGCCACCTTCCATTGGTTTGGGATATAATCAAGTTGGGGTCATCGACGACTTCTAGCTTAGTTGCCCATTTTTCATATTCCAATTTAAGATCAGAGAGGTCTCGTATTCAGCCTCATTATTAGTAACAGGATATTTAAGTTTTATGGATATTGGATTCTACATCCCTTTTGGGTCAACTAAAAAATGCCAATTCTGTAACCCTATTTTCTGGAAGCTCCGTTAAACATCACTTTCCACGTATTTGATGTTATGCTCATAGTTCCCTTGTCATGGAATTCAAGTTCGTCTTCTGACTTAACAATGATGGGTTGGTCAACAAGGAAGTCTGCATCAACACTTCCTTTGATAGACTTATGTACTGTGTAGGCTATATCGTATTCATACAACATTATCATCCATTTGGCTATTCTTGGTTATAGAAGAGTTCGTTCGAACAAGAAGTGGATCAGGTCCAATTGGTACCAACTTGATTAGGTGGGCTTACATGTAGCGTCTAAATCTTTTGGTGACCCATGCAAAGGCCCAACATATTTTCTCAGTGGGAGTGTAATTAAGTTCACACCTAGTAATTCTTTTACTAATGTAGTATATAGTCGATACGAGTTTGTCCTCATTTTCTTGAGCCAACAGGCTTCCCAGGGCTGTGTCTGTAATATTAAAGTATATGATAAGAGGAATGTCGGCTCTAGGAGATGCCCTTCTCCATCCTTTGATTTGAAAATCATGTCATCAATATATACGTCCACTTCTTTGTGGATCATGTCATAAGGATCGTGGTGGCTTCCCTTTGATAGGTGGATTTTGTGTTCTTAAGATCGAAAGGCATGACTCTATAACAGGAAAAATCCAACCTTTGTTATAAACGTTGTCTTTTCCTTGTTTTGCGGTATAATCGACTAGTATGTCTATGTGTAGTATATGGAAATGACTTTAGGGTTGTCCTTGTTCAGATTTCGATAATCTACACACGCATAGTTTTCCATCTTTCTTCACGACGGGAAATATATTGGCTACCAAGGTAGGATATGCCACTATCTCGATAAATCTAGCTTCAATTCGCTTTCAGACGTCTTCTCAGATTTTATTCACGACTGCCTCTTTAATTCATCTAAGCTTTTGCTTTACCGGAATGTCCTAGTATGACCAGCTAAAGATGTCTTTGTTGGCTTTCAATAGCGCATCAATTTATAGACGTTCTTGGGGGTTCAAACTTTGGTCGATAAGTACAATTTGAGGATCATCAACTGTGTTTAAATTGATTACAATTGTCTTTTATGCGGTATAGACAATCTCATCCTCAGTTTATAAGAAGTATTTGGTTTCGAAATTTAAGTCAGTGTAAAACGAAAGATCATTTTTACTCATAAATTCAATGTCTACTTCTTGTATTACATCGAGAGATTTATTATATGTAAGAGAATATGATCCAATAAGATTATTATTCTTAGGTTTCTTACAATGTACATTATTTAAAATTTATCTATATATGAAAGAAGAAAGATTTATACTTTCATCAATCACAGTAATGATGCATAAAGGTGGATTGATTTCTTGATAACCGAGAAAGCTAGATTCTTGAGCTGGAGCAGCTATCTTCGAAATCTAAGTCAAATTTTGGAGGGCATCACGCCAATAGTCTGTTCTTTTCCTAATCACACAAATAAAAAGGTTAAGATTATAAGGACATTTTGAAAACATTTTGAGACCTAGAAAACATCTTTAAAAATATGTAATGGTAAAGGGTTCGGGGAAGACAAAGCATAGGGTTCTTTGTCCCATGGGGACAAACTGTCCATTCAAGGTTGGTAGAATAGATATTGAAATGTATCATAGACCATGTGATCCATGTTACAACATTGTTGTGGGAATGATGTCATGCCTTTAAAGTTTGGGATTGGGACCAAACCCAAGCTAGGAAAATATCCTATTTGACACATTAGTCTAATCGAGGAGAGGCTAAACATACTAAAGTCAGTGGTGTTTGATGAGTTTTTACCTTCTCAGAGAATTGGAAATATATTGAACCCTCTTAGTTCAACCTCGGGGGTGTCAATGTGGTACACCTTATGACTAATGTGGTGTCGGTTGTGCCATTAACTGTGATAACTTGGTTGTTAGCGATGAAGTTGAGCTTTTGGTGTAGGGTAGAGGCCAAATCCCTGTCTTTATGAACCCATGGTCTTCATAAGATCAAGTTATAGAAAGGTTGCATGTTGATGACACAAAAGTTCACCTAGAAGTGAATGTCGGCCACTCGGACGGTGCACTTGAAGAAGCACATTATTTCACGGCAAGAGTTGTCGAAACCTCTGACACACAGGTCAAATGGTATGATTTTGTCTCGAGATACACTTGTTTTCTCAAGAGTCCTCCAAGAACAAATGTATAGAGAGGATCAATTGTCTATCAAGACCATTGAAACAGTCGTTCCCTCCATTTGCACAGAAATATAGAGGGCTTTGTCATAAAATATTTTAGCTGATGGAAGATATATATCTTCGAAATCATGTTGTGTTGCAAACTAGCAGATTTGGTCTTTCTTAACTCATTGAAGACTTCTTTCATGTGCTCGATAAAGTACATCTAGATATTCTACTTGGAAATTTTAACATTTGTCTTTTTTAGTTGATTGAGGAGGTTTTCTCCTAAGTTACAAGCTCTGAGCTCATCATCCCTTCTAGTTCCTATAGGAAGCTGAGAGGTGGATGACACGTTGGCCGGTGTGGTGTTTATGAAACTGGGTTGGAAATCCATTCCACCACGCATTGTAGTGATATTTATCGCGATGTAGATGTGGGCGGTCATTTTTGAATTTCATCATTCATAAGTCTCACCGGAGTGGGTTTTGGACTTCTCTTTAGACCAGGGATCGATCATGTTGATCATTGGTTCAGTGTTATGGATCATGTTTAGTAACACGTTAGAGTCAATAGAAGCTTCATTAGTGGTGAGCATATTGACTTTATGATCTAGTAGCAGATTCTTATCTATTTTTGGCTTGAAGGTCACATTCTAATTGATCAAGTCCTAGAACAGGTGTTTGAGGGCACTACAGTTGTCGATAGTGTGTCCCTTAGCTTGGTGATAGTTGTACCAAGCGTTCTCATACTTTCCCTATAATGGTTTGTATGTTCTTAGGGAAATGGTTTTGACGAGATTCTTTTTCTAAAGAATCTTCATTACCTGACTTAAAGGTATTCCTTGGTCGTCAAAGACTCTAGAGGGTTTAGGTGCCTTTGGGGGTGTTCCCTTGGTAGGAGTAGTTGTATCTAATTTGGGTTGTGGAGACTTACTTGGGTTCACCCTTTAAGGCGATTTCTCCTACCAGACAACGGTTACCTAGTGTACTTGTGTCTTTTCCTTACTCAGTAAACGACTTGAAGGTGGGTTGCTTTGACTGCTTTTTCCTCTTTTCCTTTCTTCTCGATAGCATCATTGAGATTAATGCCAAAATTTAGCAATTTCTTCATAGTTTGGAAGGTTTTGACGGTGAGTCCAACAAAATATCCTTCGTTAACGTTTTCCCAAATCATATTGATTTGTCGTTGTTCACTTGGGAGGAAATCGATTTCTTCAACGACACCTTTCCATCGTTCGATAAACACGGAAAATTTCTCATTTTCTCATTGTTTGATTTTCTTCAACCTCATATCATCCGTAGAACGTGTTCCAAAATCATATTGATTTGTCAATGTTATATGAACGCTACTTCTAGTTCTTATGTGCTCTATAAATAGACTATATTTGCTGGTGATACTAGCGCAGTGCAGCGTCATCAAGATGTTGGGGAATAAGTGGAGAACAATTGGTTCTCCAAGTCCTAATGGGTTCATTGCAGAAACAAACATTTTGAAAAAGAATGATGGGTCGCTTTTACCTATGTATTTAGAGAGAGATGGAAGTTTGACACTTATCAGAATAACTACTCGTTTGGTAGCTTTCATAGTGACTTTCCAGTCATGATGTTCTTTAGTGATTTTTCTCTTAGCTAACTTGTTTAGTTGGATTTGCATTTCTTCCTACATGGCTTGAACTTGATCCATCTGGCATTTATATTCCGTTAGCAGTGATTGATCAGCCGCTGAAATTTGTTTTTCCTGTGAACTCAAGGGGTTAATTACTTCCTCATGTTGTACCCGTGTAGTTTTGTCGATATCATCTTCGGAGTCTTCGTAGAGAAAGACATCTTCTTGAGATTTTTGACTAATGGGACAGGGGTTAATGGGAGTGATCATAACCGGATTTGCCTAGTTAGGAAATCGAGGAGAAGGGGTTATGTTTTGGGATGTAGATGGAATTTTTGCCGATTAGCTAAAGAAGTTGTGATCAATGCGAGTTGCTCTGTTACATGCTGCAAAGCTTCCGATATGGATTGTTCTACAACCATCTAGTGGCGTATAAAACATCCGGTATTGGGTTATCTTTCTAGGGGCCATATCGGTTTATCGCAGTAGTGGACTGTTGAAAAGAGAAATAGTTGAGAGTTTGCAAATGTAACAAAGTATCAATGCAATGCATATGCATGTGAAGTGAATCCTTGAGAATGAGCATCTCTTTTTGTTCTTCGATTAAACAAACATAGAGTTGTTGTATTCACATACTCTCTTAGTTTGTTACAAAATAAGGATGAAAATTTATAACTACCCCGCAGTAACCAAACCGAAATGCCTCGTTTGGGGCTGTTTTCCTCTAAAACTGAACGGGAATTGGGCGGGATGGTATTTATATTCTTTGCCCCGTCCCGATCTCACCTAGATTTTGTCCTGAACACAATAAACACCTTTAAATATATAAAATCACCAATATATTAATTTATTCAATATATTTTATAATTTTATTTCCTTATGATAATATAAAATTTCAATATATTATAATATATATTATATTTAAAAAATTGTTTGTATAATTTTATTTTATAATTTTTTTATTTTTTTAAATATTTTATAAACCGTTCCCCACGGTGATTTCTCGAATTTGAACGGGGCGGGTATGGTATGAAAAATATTTCCGAAATAAAAACGAGTTGGGTATGGTAAATGTATTCTCCGCCCCGAATTGCCCCATTGTCATCCCTATTACAAGATTGACTCTCTTGTTGATATTTTATAGAGAGAGTCTAAAAGGAAAAGGTTTGGGATTACAAACTAGTAGTTCTACTGTACCTTGTTCCTGTACTGGAAACTTCCACCTCTTCATGTTTCTTAGACCTTTCGTATTCTTCCAGAATGACGGTTAGATAATTCTTTTGCTCTTTTAAGATACCCATTTGAGAAGCATTTTTCCATTTCTAAAGGTACCTCATATATGTCTTGCGATCGATTGGCCCATCTATAACGATAGAATTTCCCATATAAGGGGGCATAAAATCACGACCAAACAGTTTGTAAAGGTCATGAGTGTAGTAGAACGTTATCATGGGTATATCATCCATCATGTAAGCCATTCTCTTGATGGGGTACCATGGGAGTAAATCCATGACATCATTGTCACTTTCCACAATATGTCGTGGCGAAGCTTTCATCATTCTTCAATACTAAAGAGAGGGGGATAAGATGTCCCTAGGACATACTGGTGGAAAGTATCCAAGCTTATAAAGCAACCAGATATAAGGACCAGAGGTGAGCTTCTTTTGGTCACTAAATAAGTTAAGTACGAGTTGTTCAAACCCATCAAAGTTTCAACCAAGATCATACCCGAGGGTCTTTTTTCCTACGTATGTGGTATGCTACCTCTAGGATTTTAGAGAATATGTTATAATCTACTAGAGCCATGAAGAAATGGGCCAACATAATTGTCATTATTATCAAGGAGGATCCTATGGTTAGAGGAACTTATCCATTCCTAATTTTCTTTTTTGTCCATTTCTGGAAGTCAATGAATTTGTTTTTAAGGATTGTTTAGGATGTTGTTTTGGTATATTTGTATTCATTTTTCTATAGCTTCCTTAGAGGCATTGATTCTACACGTGGCTTTAGATGTAGAAGGTTTTTGTTGTCCACCATTAGGATAGCTCGAAAATCTTCTATAGTAGGGCATATGAACCTTTATCCCATATAATAAATTCTTCATGTGTGGACCCATCTCCTTTGCATTTTAATCATGAATGTGAGTTTTATTTTGAAGTTTATAACTTCATGATGAATGTTAGTCCATAAATCCCATGGTTCCACTCGTTTTCGTGGAAGATTTCAACGCATGGGATTAGCTCGATATCAGTCAGCATGGAGATTGTCTATAAGTGGATATTCAAAATATTTACAAAACATGCGTTTTTTTAAAAGGAAAAAACCATGTTTAGAATGTTCACTTAGAATATACATGTATACACATTATACATATATAGTAGTCACATAAGGGTAGTAGTGGCAAGGTCTTTTGGTTGTCTAGGCACGACAAAAAACCGGCTTGGTGATAGTAACTAGGTTTTTTATTCCAAATGGAATCATAAACAACAAGCATACTAACTTATCAAATTTGAAATATAAAAATTTCAAATTCAAAGTGTAAATATGACTTAGAGGGTGATTGGAACCTTACAAAAGATTGGAAAACACTCCTTAATCCTAAGGGAAGCTTTCTAAATACTAAGATCTAAGCATTAAGGCTTTAAACATAATATTTGATAAATATGAAAGCTTGAAACTTTAATGGCGAATTTTTTATTTTCTTCGATCTGAAGGGAATGAGTTGGTTCCCTTGGCTTCAGAATGATCTATGGGGATATTTATAGCTATCTAAGGACAGTTGGAGGGGCCAAGTAGGGTGAATCAGCCAAAAATCATTCATGGTGTTTTGGTTGTTTATTAGTTTTCTAACCTGAGTAGGCAGTGACGAGTTCTACTTTTGTAGGGAGAATGATCATCAACGTTGAGTGATCAATCTAGGCTTTGAATTAGTCGTTTTGGTGGACTAAAGGTTGAGTTCTAAAAGGCGTAGATCAACACAGATCTTCATAGTTTATCTGCTCGGCGTCACAATAATGAAAAAGGTGGCGCTCAAAATGACGTCGTTTTTAGCGCTTTCCAGTGTTACATTGGCACTCTGTCGGCATTCCGTCAAAAGTTGGCGTTCCATTAACGTTCGGAGAGACGGAGCTAACGTCTGCGTTAACTAATCCCATGCGGCCCGGGCGCGCGTCTTATTCCTGTACAACGTGTATGCGAGTGATTCTTGGGCGCTGGATAAAATTCAGCGCTTATCTAATGGTCCTGGCGTGCGCGGCAACTAATTTATTTAGTTTCGGCCACACAAGATTACAAATATGTATTTTTTTAAATCCTTAAGGGTTTTTTTTTTAAATTAATTATTCTTCCAACCTTATAGTATTAATTTTGATCTTTTTAAATATAAAAAATATAATAATAAATATGAAAATTATTTTACCAACTTATATATATATTTTTATGATTTAAGTAAATAATTCATTTTAGAAATGGATACAACAATTCATCAAAAATATTTATTTTTGTACTTTAATTTTTCTAAAATTATTTTGAGATAATATGTTTAACAAAATTTATCCCAAATAATTTTATTTTTTATTTTGGCCCTAAACCTTAATTAATTTGATTAATTAGCACAGTAATTAATTCTAATTAATTGTTTTAAATAAGTTTGCGGCTATGGGGTTAATTATTTATATCTTATTTATTAAAAAATAATTCAAAATAAATATTTTAATATTATAAATTAGGTAGTATATTTTTAATGCTTACACCTACATATATATACTTGATTGACACCAAAACAAGAACAATGATTGTTGGTTTTGACAAAATCAAGAACTCAAAATTTTCAATTAATTTTGAAAATTTTGATTTTGATCAAACATGATCGGGATGGATCAAATATGATCCAATTAGATGCCCAACATCATTACAATCATGTTGGAAAGCTTTATGGGATTTAATTCAATAGAATTAACCCATGAATAGCAACCCTATTTTTTTGATTTTTCAAAATTCAAATTTGGGATTTTGTAATTTAGATCAATTGATCGGTTCTATCCTATATAGATAAATTCTAAATCATATATGGTTGAATTTTCAACCATAAAACACCATATATAACAAACATACAAGCTTATGTAATTTGAAATTTAAGAATTTCAAATTCAAATTGTAAATATGAATTAGAGGGTGATTGAAACCTTACCAAGAATTATATAACACTCTTTGATCCTTAGGGAAACTTTCTAGATGCTTAAATCCAAACTTTAAGGCCTCAAATAAAAAATTCAGAAAATCTGAAAGCTTATAGCTTTAATGGTGGATTTTTGATTTCCTTCGATTTAAAGGTTATGAGTTGGTTCCTTGGCTTCGGAATTACGTAGGGAAGCTATTTATAGCTGATCTAAGTCGGTTGGAGACTTTTAGTGGCCTAAATCATCTAAAAGCCATTAATGACTTTTGGTTGTTCTTGGATGAAGTCGTTAAAATAGGGACTATTCATCCCTATTTTGATAGGTAGAAAAAATCACCATCATATGTCCAGGCACGCATTTCTTTGGATACAACCGGCTACGCAGTTCTTTTCTGTGCGTTGGATGAAAATCCAGCGCTCATTTGATGGTACTGGCATACACTACAACTAATATGTTAGGTTTCAGTCACATAGGATCACAAATATTTTTTTTTTTATTAAATCCTTAAGGGTTTAATTGAAATTGATTTTTCTTTCACACTGGCTTTAATTTTGATCTAAAAGTAATAAAATAAATATAGCAAGTATTTTACCAAATTATTTTTTATGTATATAGTTTTAAGGTTAAATAAATAATTGTTTAAGATGAAATAGGTACAACAATTTATTATAAATTATTTATTTTTGTCCCTTATTTTTTATAAAATTATTTTTAGATAAATGAGTATAATATTTATCTCAAATAATGTCATTTAATTTTTTTAACAAATTTCTTTAATTATTTAGGCTTTAATAATCACATTAATTAACCTAATTAATTGTTTTAGTTGGTTTTAGCCATGAGATTAATTATTTTAATTTTATTTATTTAAAAATTAGTGAAAATAATTTTTTTAATATTATAAATTGGGATGTAGATTTTTAGTGCTTACAAAAACTATCAAAACTGAAATTTAAAATTATCAGTCGATACTAGTAATTCAAAATAGGGATTGATTTGAAATTTACTAAGAGTTGGAGGACACTCCACTCTTAGGGGAATTTTGGGGTACTTAGATTCGAGCTTTGACACCTTACTCAAAATTTCCAAAAATCTAGATAGGTTTAAGATTTAATGACGGATTTCTAAAAAACATTGATTGACGGCTTGAGAGTGTATCTCTTACCCTTGGTTTGCTCAAGGAAGGCTATTTATAGCCTCCCAAGGTTGGTTCATCGACCAATTGGCTTTATTTTAGTCAAAAAACTAGTGATGGTCTTTTGGTTGTTCTTTGATCAGTTGTCGGTATAGGAATAAATGAGGCGCCTAGATGTAGAGGAAATAATCACTAAGGAAGGGTGATCATTTCACCTTTTGAACGAAGTTAAAAGGTGGAGAAATGAAAAAGTTCCATCGTTGAAAAATCAAAGATGGCTGTTTTTCTTAATTGTTCGTCATAGCGAGGAAGATAACGATACATGGTGAAACAATGTCCTTTCAGGCATAAATCCGAACGCTGAATGCTCCGTTACCGTTCCATCTTGGTTTCATCCGTGATCGAGCGTTCCGTCGCATTTTAGCTAACTGTGTTAAATTACATGTTAGATTATCCCGTGCTTCGCGAGAGCGTGCCTTCTTCATTGCAGCGGGTGACGTAGATGGTTGTTCAGTGTTGGATGAAAATTTAGCGCTCATCCGAAAGTTGTGGCTTCTGCTTTAGTGATTCTTTAGAAATTCAGCCACACAGGATCACATGTGTTTTTCAACCAAGAGGTTTGTTTGAAATTGATTTTTCTTTTACCCTTTGGGCTTTGTTTTTAATATTAAAAATATACAAGATAAATTAAATAAATATGAAATATATTTTGCCTATTTATTTTATTTTTTATATTTTTGGGTTTAATAAATAATTTATTTTGCATTAAATTGATACAACATTTATCCTAAATTATTTATTTTAATCCATTTTAATTTTTTAAAATTAATTGGAGATAAAATGAATACAATGTTTATCCCAAATTATTTTATTTAGTTTCATGGCCATTATCCCTAATTAATTAGGATTTAATTATCACAATAATTACTCCAATTAATTATTTAATTAGGTTTTGGCCTTAATTTAGATTGATTTTAGATTTATTTAATTAAAATAATCATTTTAAAATTTTAAATTGGTTATATAATGATAGGATCGGCTTTATCGTTAGAGACGAGGTCTGGCTATTGATGAAGGCTTATGAAAAATGGTTTGAAAGAAATCTTGTTAGGGATTTAATTCGCTTTCTATTCTACGTAAACCCTTGTAAACACTTGAAACAGAATCAAAGCGGAATTGTTTACTTAGGTTTGAAGCTCAAGATGAAGAATGAGAGGATGAGAGAAATGAAAAGACACAGCAGTTTGTTTATGGATGTTCGGAGCAAACTCTCTTGCGTCACCCCTTATTCCAACCACTGAAAGGATTCACTATAATATTATTCGAATCAAATACAGTTTGCACACACTTAGCTCACTATTGAACAGAACACACTCTGTTCAATTTACAAGATGAAGAATATCACTCAGCTAACGGTGTTTTTGATTATAGCTCTCTCTTGATTCACACACAGTACAATCAGGAAAGTAGCTTGCAGTTTAAATATTCAAAACATTGATTTCTCAATAGTTCTTCTCGGATAGTATTTCATAGTTGATTGAATGGTCGTTCGTCCGTTGTCCTTGAGATTTGATAAATACTGGGCAGAGACTAACGGTCGAATCTTTAGAATGATACGTGGCACTCTTCCATTGGAAAGTCTCCATAGTACACAGAAGGTTCTGAGCATAAGGATCGTGGTCGTACACCAACTGGTAGTGCGCCGAATATTCCATCAGAGATGTACATGCAAAACAAGTCATATGAGGGAAATTTTCTTACGTGGCATTCGTTGGATGGTTGCATATAGCTATCGTACTAATCTTCACTAGAAAGCGGAGCAGGAGTAGAGTACAACTATAGCACGTGGGTAGGCAGGTGCTAGCTTCAAGCATACTACCTAAACATACCCTTAGACGTATTTCAATTAGGCGACCTCGTCTAATGAAATCAAACATCCCCGTCTAAGAGCAGAATCCATTAGACCGCCTGGTCTAATGGGATTAGACTTACGTCTAATTACAATCACTTCAGACTAATCTGAAGGAGTTAGACTACAAGTCTAACTTTCACCAATTAGACTTCACGTTAAATCTTTTACAAACCATTAAACTGCACGTCTAACTCCACTAAGTTCGACTACACGTCTAATTCTGGTTCTACTTTAGACTTTTCTAAAGGAGTTAGACTACACGTCTAACTTTCACCAATTAGACTTCACGTCTAATCTTTCACAAACCATTAGACTGCACGTCTAACTCCACTGAGTTAGACTGCATGTCTAATTCCAGTTCTACTTTAGACTTATCTGAAGGAGTTAGACTACACGTCTAACTTTCACTAATTAGACTTCACGTCTAATCTTTCACAAAGCATTAGACTGCACGTCTAACTCCACTGAGTTAGACTGCACGTCTAATTCCGGTTCTACTGCAGACTTGACTGAAGGAGTTAGACTACACGTCTACCTTTCACCAATTAGACTTCATGTCTAATTCCGAGTACATTAGACTGCACATCTAACTACGCTGAGTTAGACTGCACGTCTAACTCCACGAGTTAGACTGCACATCTAATTCTGAATTCATTAGACTGCACGTCTAACTCCACGAGTTAGACTGCACGTCTAAATCCGAATTCATTATAATGCACGTCTAACTCCACGAGTTAGACTACACGTCTAATTCTGAATTCATTAGACTGCACGTCTAACTCCGCTGAGTTAGACTGCACGTCTAACTCCGCTGAGTTAGACTGCACGTCTAATTACGGGTTCCATTAGACTGCACGTCTAACTCCGCTGAGTTAGTCTGCACGTCTAATTACGGTGTCCATTAGACTGCATGTCTAACTCTGCTGAGTTAGACTGCACGTCTAATTTCGGAGTCTATTAGACTGCACGTCTAACTCCGCTGAGTTAGACTGCACATCTAATTCCTCTAGTTAGACTGCACGTCTAACACCGCTTAGTTAGACTACACATCTAACTTCGCTAGTTAGACTGCATGTCTAACTTTGTGCATCTAATGCCAAATCGGTCTAATGAGCCTCATTAGAACCAAGTCTCATGAAATATGATTTCGATACACCTGCATCAAAGCTAATAAATCATTTCTCATCAAAATCCTAATAGTCAAACTATTTCAAAACTTAGTCAAAATAATTTGATCCACAAATTTCCCCCTTTTTGATGATGAAATTGAAAACCTGAATATATATAGAAAAATACGCATTTTCATCATATAAATAAACATCTGTTCACTGACAGCAAACTTCAAAAACTTCCAAATCTAATATTCATAACATAATCAAAGAAACATTGTTTGAGAAACTTAAACAGAGTAGGAGAAAAGAAGTTATTGTTCTTCCCTTTTTACTCGAGGATCGGTTGGGCTCATATCTTGACCGCTTGACAGATTTAGAAAAGGAGGAAGACTGTGACCACCACGACCGCTTCCACTTGATCTCCCACCACGATTACCACCACTGGCACGACCTCTTTGATCAAAACCAGATTGCCTACCACGACCACCGCCACTTCTTCGGCCTCCACGATCACCATCGTTTCGACCTCTGCCTCTTTTAGTTGGCCTTGGATTTTCATCGTTGCTCGGCGCTTGTCTAGATCTGTTGCCGGTTGACACACCGTCACTTCTTCTACTTGACTCACCTTGGGTGATACGGGGTTGATCTTTTTCGGCATCAGCTTTTGCATTCTCTTTTTCTTGAAATTTTCTTGCAATAAAGTCAGCAAATTCCAGTCGTTCATCAGCATTTCTTCTTAAGCAACCTTGAATTTCTACCATCTGGTTTTTCACTAAACTGAGTTCCTCCATAGTCTCTCGATGACGATCATCGTTGATGTGCCTTTCAAAGTCCATCATTTCAGATTGA
Source organism: Impatiens glandulifera (assembly GCF_907164915.1). Taxonomy (NCBI): domain Eukaryota; kingdom Viridiplantae; phylum Streptophyta; class Magnoliopsida; order Ericales; family Balsaminaceae; genus Impatiens; species Impatiens glandulifera. The sequence continues at coordinate 25,749,379 of NC_061866.1, forward strand.
CGACTGTAGAGCTTCTTTTCAAATTTGAAGAAGTTTAAATTTGAGATGTGAGTCTCATACGTGTTCTTCTTCAGAGTATTGTCCAATTCATTAAGAACTTTGACAAAATCAGCAAATTCCTATCTCTCTTCTTTCTGGGTGTTATCACATTTGATCCCATAGAAACCACGTTCTTCTGAAGAGAGGAGAGCACAGAGGTCATAGACTTTAGAAGCTTGATACCGTCAGTAGAGGATTCTTCATTAAATGAATTTTCTTGAGATTCTGCTGCCATACTTTGAATAGGTTCAAAGTGGGTATGAATCTGCATGGATTGCTCCGGTTGATCCTTCTTAGATACATTACCAACTTCATTCCGCTTTTCTTCTATCAATTCCTTTTCATCTCTCTAAAATCTTTCATATAGATCTCCCTTGTAGTGAAGAAAATTGTTGACATTTTCATGAACACTTCACGCAATGATCTCAGGGAATGGAAGACATTGACATAACTAGCATATAGATTTTGTTCCTCCTTAGATGAGGAACTCTCTTCTTCAGCATCTTTGTCTTTGGACGGTTCCCCCTCAGATCTGATAATTTCTGGCTGAGTTACTTCAGCCTCATTTTCCTGGGCTTCTTTTGTTCTTACAACAGGGGATATCACAACATCTTCATCATTAGGAACTTGAGCAGACTCCTCAACAACATCTTCTTCAACAACTTATTGTTCATGTGTTGGAAGATCTTTTTCAGGCTCTTGAACAATCACTTCTTCTTTTAAGTGAGGATTCTCTTGAACGTGTTGATCCAAAAGATGTCTTTCTTCAGCAGAAAGATTCCCAAATTCAATCAAGAGAGCAGCATCTAGCTCATCTGTATCATCATTATCATCAGGGATATCAATCGGTTCATCATCCTCAAAAGGATTTACACTAGAGCAATTAGCGCCATGAACGTATCGAGTAACAACCGAGACGTAATTATCCATAATGTTGTCTAATCTTTTCAGAACTTTCACTTCCACTTCAGAGCCTTTCTCAACGGGATTAAAGTTTGCCTTTCTGGCTTCAAGAATGGGGAATAACGCTCTTCCTCTCAAACACGCTTCAACAAGATCCTTTCTCTTCAGAGCTTCAGGCACATCTGAAGTTTTAGCCCACTTGAGAGCCTTCTTCTCATTGGCTACACACTTTTTCCATTCACAAATTATTTCAGAATTTTTTAATGCTTCATTATCCTTGACAGACAGTCTTTCCAGGATCCTGGATTCAAAATTTTCCATCTTTTCATCCGCAATGGCTTTGACTTGATCTAATACGAGGTCAACAATGCTTTTTGCCTCCGATACATATTCATTAACAGCAGTTGCAATATTCTTACCTTTTTCCAGCAACCTCGACGGGTTTTGGAGCAGGTTTAGGTTAACTAAATACAATTCCACCCGACAGATCTGTGGAACGCATCAACTCGTACGCAGATTGGGGTTTCTTGCACAATTCAGCAGGGAGCTCTACACGAGTGACCTTCCTAGTTACTAAGGAATCCTTCGAAATGGGATTTAGCGAGGGAGATTCTCTGATAGAAACAAAGGACTCCTTTTCAGCAGATTTTCCAGCAACAAGAGTAAGGATAGCACCTTGTTCTGATTGGTAAATCTCTGTAGCACTTGCGGCTACTTGATCAGATTGAATAACGGGAGACTCAGCCCTGTTAACATTTTCAATATTTGGACCATCTGACTCAATAGTAGGCCCTTCAACAGATTCTTTTTCTAGAGTAAAAATATATTCAACTTGTTCCATCACAAGAACATCAAACTTAGGCACATCGGCCAATGGTCAAGAAGAGGTTACCTTCATTTATTTAGACGCACTGGGCGCCTTAGACTTCTTTTCTTTCGAGACACCGGATCTTGAGGGCTTTCTCAGGATGGTCGCCGGAGAAGTCAGCGAGGACAGAGGATTAAAAGCAAGTACACCTGGACCTTGCCTGATTCTTGAATCGACTAATTCAGAATCCTTCTTTGTAGAGCTTTTCAGACTGGAGGAAGTAGCCTCTGATTCATTTATGGTCATTGATCTCTTTGCCCCCGTTGACATAATGGAAGCAGACTGCTGTCTGGATCGAGTAGCAGGCCTACCAACTGTCTGATGATTAGAGGCACCTGAGGGAGATGATTCCATATTGTTATTCATTCTAATCAGGGTGATGGAGACTGTAAAGGCATAGAATACCCTAGGAGAATTGATCTGCTCAGGTTCACCCATTGGAACCCCCAAATGCTCCAACAATCGACTTAGTTGAGCCGCAAACGCTACGCTTTCCTTGTTCGCCTAGTTGATAGAAAAGCTATGGTTCTGAAAAAGAGTTGAAGCCCAGTTTACCTGGATTCCCTTGGAGATGGCGCACATATAGTCAAAACGATCTTGACTATAAAGATGGAAGGAACCAGCCTTCCCTTGGAGTGCTTTTGCTATCACATCGTTTAGAAAAATAAAGTGAGGTTTGAGGACCTTCTTACTTCCATTTACATGAATCATCGAACCATCGCAGAAAAGGCCTTCTTCATCTCTTGCATTATATCTGATGAGAGAAGCATGTCGAACGTATGCCCCTCTATTGGAAGTTCAAAGAACTCCGCATATACAGTCTCATCGAAAGATATTTCCACGCCATTAACGGTTGCTACGATAGAGTCGCCAACCATTGTTGTAGATTTAAAGAACTCGCAAACTTCTTTTTCGTAGAATATGAATGGACCTCCAAGATACTTTCTTAACCCAGAATACTCTAGGGTTCTGAACATATCCACCACTTCCGACATATCGAAAGTGTAAACCAATGGAAAATCCAACTGCAATATATAATAACTCAGAATGATTCTCTTGTTCACCATTTTTAGAAGAATATGAACAGACACAAGATTTAGAGATATTTAGAGAGAAAGATGCAAAGAAAACTAGGGTTCTTAAGAATCTCGAGAGATAAAAAACTTTCAAACTCATGCAAGGATGTCCTTATATAGACAAAGAAAAGATAGACAAAATAACCGTCACTTTTCATAGGGGTATGCCCATCAATTAATGTTAGACGTCCTTTCTAAAGAGTCATCATTAAAAATGAGGGTATATTAATCATTCTCTCCAAACATGAAAGACACGTGTCTTCATATTGTTAAGAGATGATTGTTTAATATTTGAGCGGGAAAAATGGATAGCTCTTCACGTGGGACAGCTGTCCTTAATCAGTCTAATCGGCACGTAGTTAGATGTTTTTCTTACTACACAAATCCATATAACTAAACGTCTATTAGACGGATGGGTTCATTAGACGCATACGTCTAATTCTGTGTTGTAAAGAATACGTCAAATGTCTATTAGACGTGTACGTATAATTACGCATGAACACCACATGTTAGACGTGTGTTTGGTTAGACGTGAGCATCCTCTTGTTCATGACGTAAAAACATCTAACGTCTATTAGACGTATACGTCTAACCGCGTAGGTTTTAAACCTCAACATATAGACTTAGATGTATAGATTGTGAATAAAAATACGTCTAAGTACAGACCGTTTCTTTTAGACACACTTGTCTAATAGATCGATTAAGGATATTCGTATAGAGAGTATCTTTACTTCCAAAGTAATTTTCCCTCTCATTTTGTATAGAGACAGAAAATCATAAGAAACAGTTTTTGTGGTCCAAAGACCAAAAATATTTTTAACAAACAAAAACATTTAATCTACTATAATGGCAAAGGCCATTGTTGATCTTCTAGGTTGTGTACTCAAAAGAGTATTCTTCTTGCTTCCTTCCTGCAATCCTCCTGCATCACCTACAAAAGAAACTATTTACACATTTTGGTACTCATATTCAATTGGGTCCTCGATAAATTAGTCCCTTAGAAATCCATATTTGAGTGATAAATTAATGATTAATGCATAAGATTTTGACTTTACAGATGACTTCCTGCTAGACACTGATCCCTTAACTTTTGAAGAAGACTTTATTTTAAAACTCCTTCACTTAGAGTCAGGTTTTAGATTGCCAGACTTGCTAGCTGCTTCTAGCTTATTCTTAAGCCAGCTACCAGTCGACAGAACATAAATTATTTCATTTTTGAAGCTACTTCTTCATGAATAGGATCAGATTCAATGTCAGTCATACTCCCTTTGACAAAACTTATTGGCTTAAGCTTGTTAGTTGCTGAGTTTGACTTTTTGCAGGACAGGTTAGGGTCATTGCTATCAAATCTCAATCCGGATATAGATCCAACAGGTTTTAACTTGCTGATCTGATATTTGACAATTTTTTCGGACCTTGTCCATGCACAGACAACATAATTTAACCTCTTCTTTTCAGATGAAAGAGTTTGTGAATCTGTTCTTTGAGCATCTCATTCTCAGATGAGATGTCTCCAACCTTCTTTTCGAAAACGTTTGACTCTTCAGTTTGAAATAGAATCTGTTTGTGTACATCTAGTGAAGATTTAGTTTCATTTAGGCATTCTTTTAGCTTTCTGTACTCGATAACCATGTCATCTAGTGCAGCTACCAGTTGTTCCCTTGAAAACCTTTCGGAAGAGAAGTCAAATACCTTAGTCTCTTGAGTCCTTTCTTCATCTTCTCTTGCCATGAAGCAAGCCACCTCTTCTTCATCACTTTCACTGGATGAGAAGTAGGAATCACGGTTGTTTCGTTTGTTCTTCCCTTCACCTGACATAAGAGCCTTCAGCTCTTTTCCATCATCCTTGGCATCTTCATGTTTCGGCTTCCGGCATTCCGATTCATAATGACCTTTAATACCACAGTTAAAACACGTAACATTAGCTTTAGATTTTTTATTGTCATTAAAATTTGAAGAGTTTGAGTTAGAGTTGCTCTTCTTCATGAAGTCGCCAAACTTCTTCACAAAGAGAGGCATGGCGTCGCTGCTCAGCTGCTGAGCCGCCATCTTCACATCCGGAACGGTTGGTGGCTCTTCAGCAGTCACCAACGCTTTGGCAATGATAACGGATGTGGGTTGATATTCTTCCATCCTACAGTTCAGCTCGAACTCAAAGGCCTTAAGATCAGCGAAGAGATCAAAGAGAGAGATCTTGTTAAGATTTATGGATTCTCTCATTGCCATCGTCTTTATGTCTCATTCCCTTGGAAGAGCACGCATGACCTTGATAGCAAGCTCCCTGTTGCTATAGGTCTTTCCTAGAATAGATAGGGAGGAGACAATCTTGCTGAATCTGGTGTCGAAGTCATTCATTGTTTCACCAGGACGCATCTTGAAGCTATCAAACTACTGAGTGGCAACCATAATCTTGTTTTCCTTGGTATGCTCGTTGCTCTCACACAGTTGGGTGAGTCTGTCCCAGACCTCTTTGGCAGTATCGCATTAGATATTGTAGTTAAACATGCTATCATCGAGAGATCTGTACAGAACATCGAGAGCCATGTTGTTGAGGTTGTTCTGCCTCTTTTCTTCAGCGGTCCATTTAGCTTTCTCCTTATCGATCTTGATAGGACCTTCTGTGACGACACTCCACATGTCGTCATGAAGAGAAGAAAGATGAGTACGAACTCTTTTCTTCCATACAATGTAGTTTTCTCGAGAGAAGGTTGGAATGGTTGTAGCACTGGCATCTTTGGTTATGGTCGACATTTTTCAGGAAAATCTTGAGAATAGAAAAAGAGCTCTGATACCAATTGATAGGATCGACTTTATCGATAGAGACGGGGGTCTAGCTATTGATGAAGGTTTAAGAAAAACGGTTTGAAAGAAATCTTATTAGGGATTTAATTCGCTTTCTATTCTACGCAAACCCTTGTAAACACTAGAAACAGAATCAAGGCGGAATTGTTTACTTAGGTTTGAAGCTCAAGATGAAGGATGAGAGGATGACAAAAATGAAAACACACAACAGTTTGTTTATGGATGTTCGGAGAAAACTTTCCTACGTCACCCCTTCCTCCAACCACCGAAAGGATTCACTATAATATGATTCGAATCAAATATAGTTTGCACACACTTAGCTCACTATTGAACATATCACACTATGTTCAATTTATAAGATGAAGAATATCACTCAGATAACGGTGTTTTTGGTTCTAACTCTCTCCATATTCACACACAGTACAATCATGAAAGCAGTTTGCGGCTTGAATATTCAAAGGATTGATTTCTCAGTAATTGTTCTCATATAGTATTTCTTAGTTGATCGAATGGTCATTCGTCCGTTGTCCTTGAGATTTGATAAATACTGGGCAGAGACTAACGGTCGAATCTTTAGAAAGATACGTGGCACTCTTCCATTGGAAAGCCTCCATAGTACACAACAGGTTCTAAGCATAAGGATCGTGGCCGTACACCAACTGGTAGTGCGCCGAATATTCCATCAGAGATGTACCTGCAAAACAAGTAATACGAGGGAAATTCTCTTACGTGGCATTCGTTGGATGGTTTCATATAGTTATCGTACTAATCTTCACTAGAAAGTGGAGCACGAGTAGAGTACAGCTATAGCACGTGGGTAGGCAGGTGCTAGCTTCAAGCATACTACCTAACATAGCATTAGAAGTATTTCAGTTAGACGACCTCGTCTAATGAAATCAAACATCCCTGTCTAAGAGCAGAATCCATTAGACCGTCTGGTCTAATGGGATTAGACTTACGTCTAATTACAATCACTTCAGACTAATTTGAAGGAGTTGGACTACACGTCTAACTTTCACCAATTAGACTTCACGTTTAATCTTTCACAAACCATTAGACAGCACGTCTAACTCCACTAAGTTAGACTACACGTCTAATTCCGGTTCTACTTCAGACTTGTCTTAAGGAGTTAGACTACACGTCTAACTTACACCAATTAGACTTCACGTTTAATCTTTCACAAACCATTAGACTGCACGTCTAACTCCACTTAGTTAGACTGCACGTCTAACTCCGGTTCTACTTCAGACTTGTCTGAAGGATTTAGACTACACGTTTAACTTTCACCAATTAGACTTCCGTCTAATTCTGAGTACATTAGACTGTACGACTAACTCCGCTGAGTTAGACTGCACGTCTAATTACGAGTTCCATTAGAATGCACGTCTAACTCCACGAGTTAGACTGCACGTCTAATGCCGAATTCCTTAGACTGCACGTCTAACTCCACGAGTTAGACTGCACGTCTAATTCCGAATTCATTAGACTGCACGTCTAACTCCACGATTTAAATTGCACGTCTAATTCTGAATTCATTAGACTGCACGTCTAACTCCGCTAAGTTAGACTGCATGTCTAATTACGGGTTCCATTAGACTACACGTCTAATTATGGGTTCCTTTAGACTGCATGTCTAACTCCGCTGAGTTAGACTGCACGTCTAATTACGGAGTCTATTAGACTGCACGTCTTACTCCGCTGAGTTAGACTGCACGTCTAATTCCTCTAGTTAGACTGAACGTCTAACACCGCTTAGTTAGACTACATGTCTAACTTCGCTAGTTAAACTGCACGTCTAACTCTGTGCATCTAATGCCAAATCGGTCTAATGAGCCTCATTAGAACCAAGTCTCATGAAATATGATTTCGATACACCTACATCAAAGCTCATAAATCATTTCATCATCAAAATCTCAATAGTCAAACTATTTCAACACTTAGTCAAAATAATTTGACCCAACATATAAATTTTTGTGCTTAGACATATGTTATGCATGTACATAATGAAGTCTACATCCACTAATGAATGGGTTAATAAGAGAATCTTGTTAGCACCAAAACCCGCGAACGACTCTTTGTGATAGAAGAAGTCAAGCACATATTGAACCACATCAAATTGGGATGGTTGAGACATATTCCTAGTAAAAAAATATTCTGGTTAGTTTTTATTTTCATAATATAATCTCAAGTTTTAACCCTATAAGCGTCTATTCCTTCTAGCATGCAAACACGTAGACAAAAAAAGCACGTTGATTGGCTTACGACAAATGAGTTGTCGTAATCAAGAAGAAATGAGGTGAGAACTTGGGTGAACATCAACAACATCCCAACATATAAATTTTTGTGCTTAGACATATGTTATGCATGTACAAAATGAAGTCTACATCCACTAATGAATGGGTTAATAAGAGAATCTTGTTAGCACCAAAACCCGCGAACGACTCTTTGTGATAGAAGAAGTCATGCACATATTGATCCACATCAAATTGGGATGGTTGAGACATATTCCTAGTAAAAAAAATATTCTGGTTAGTTTTTATTTTCATAATATAATCTCAAGTTTTAACCCTACAAGCGTCTATTCCTTCTAGCATGCAAACACGTAGACATAAAAAGCATGTTGATTGGCTTACGACAAATGAGTTGTCGTAATCAAGAAGAAATGAGGTGAGAACTTGGGTGAACATCAACATCATCCACTATTGAATGTGTCTATTTCTAGAAGATACATCATAGGGATCGAGGTTCCGAAAGTGTAGTTAATATCTCTCCATATAGCCTTTGACTACACACTACAACATTAACGAGGCGTTTGATCCTCTTCATGTGAAAATATAGTTTACCAAAACACTTTTGTTTGTATGCGTCTTCAATTAGAAGGGGATGAGCCTTGTTGGGGTTTAATCCACATGAAAATAAGAAATCAAGCAATTTACCAAAACACTTTTGTTTGTATGCCTCTTCAATTAGAAGGTGATGAGCCTTATTGGGGTTTAATTCACCTACAAATAAGAAATCAAGAAAATTCAAATGTGCGATGAGCCTTGTTGGGTCCAAGGAATGACATAATTTTATAATCTTGTTCTACAATGGGAAATCTTGCAAAACTGAAAGTCTTGGGTTCCATTGATGATTAGAATGCTAAGTCTAATTGTCCTACTAAGGACCAGATGAAAAGTCAAACAACCAGACTATGGACTATGCTAGAAAAAGTTTGGACAAAAGACACTAAATGTGCCCAGGATTCTAAAACTGAGGCTAAAATTGTAGGATCTTGTAAACAACCTACACATCTAGCTGAAATTGTTGAAGGACATAGTCTAACAGAATCTGGAAATACTGAAGAAATTAGATCTGAGTTGGAGCTGGTCATGGAAATAAATTCAGCTAAATCAGAAAAGTTTAATAAAATAGATCTAAAGTGATAGGATCGGCTTTATCGATAGAGACGGGGGTCTGGCTAAGGATGAAGGCTTATGAAAAACAGTTTGAAAGAAATCTTGTTAGGGATTTAATTCGCTTTCTATTCTAGGCAAACTTGTGTAAACACTTAAAACGGATTCAAGGCGGAATTGTTTACTTGGGTTTGAAGCACAAGATGAAATATGAAAAGATGACAGAAATGAAGAACACTGTTTTGTTTATGGATGTTCGGAGAAACTCTCCTACGTCACCCCTTCTTCCAACCACCGGAAGGATTCACTATAAGATGATTAGAATCAAATAAAATTTACACACACTTAGCTCACTATTGAACATAACACTTTCTGTTCAATTACAAGATGAAGAATATCACATTAAGCTAAAGGTGCTTTGATTCTAGCTCTCTCTCTCGATTCACACACAGTACAATCAGAAAGAAGCTTCACAGTTTGAATTCAGTAAGCAAGATGATTGAGTAGTTTCTCTCTCTGCAAAATCAGATTGCTTGTTCGTTAGACTTGTTAAGGCTTGAAAACCGATGCTTCGTCCGTTGTCCTTAAGATTGGTTAAATACAGAGCAGGAGCTAACGGTCGAATTTTCAAGAATGATACGTGGAACTCTTCCATTGGAAAGCCTCCATTGTACACAACAGGTTCTGAGCACAAGGATCGTGGCCGTACAGAACTGGTAGTACGCCGAATATTCCATCAGGGAAGTACCTGCAAAACAAGTAATTTGAGGAGAATTCTCTTACGTGGCATTCCTTGATTGGATGCATATAGCTGTTGTACTAATCTTCACTAGAAAGTGAAGCAGAAGTAGGGTACAGCTATAACACATGGGTAGGAGAAATGTTAGATTCAAGCGTACGGCTTAAACTGAGCATTAGACGTATTTCAGTTACACGGATTGTGAGAATCAGTCTAATGAAATAAGTCATCTCCTTCTAATAGAAAAACGTCTATTAGACCGCTTGGTCTAATAGAATTAGACTTGCGTCTAATTACAATAACCATTACACTGGCACGTCTAACTCCACTAAGTTAGACTGGCACGTCTAATTCCGGTTCTACCTCAGACTTGTCTGAAGTAGTTAGACACACATCTAACTTTCATTAATTAGACCACACGTCTAATTATTCAATAACCATTAGACTGGCACGTCTAACTCCACTGAGTTAGACTGACACGTCTAATTTCGGTTCTACCTCAGACTTGTGTGAAGGAGTTAGACGCACGTCTAACTTTCATTAATTAGACCACACGTCTAATTATTCAATAACCATTAGACTGGCACGTCTAACTCCACTGAGTTAAACTGACACGTCTAATTCCGGATCTATCCAGACTTGTCTGAAGGAGTTAGACGCACGTCTAACTTTCACTATCTATTAGACTACACGTCTAACTCCGATGAGTTAGACTGTACGTCTAATTTTATTAGACTTACGTCTAATTCCGTGTAATCATTAGACCATCCGTCTAATTCTTTACATCTATTAGACTACACATCTAACTCCGATAAGTTAGACTGTACGTCTAATTCTATTAGACTTTCGTCTAATTTCATGCAATGAAGGTCAAAATCAGTCTAATGATCCTCATTAGATCCAAGTCTTATAACATATTGTCTCAATACACCTGTATCGAAACTCATTAGTTATTTCATCATCAAAATATTAGTGGTTAAATTATTTGAACCCTTAGTCAAAATAATTTGATCCAACAATTTCCCCCTTTTTGATGAGGAAATTGCATACCTGCACACATATATCAAAATATGCATTCATCATACAAATAAACATAAAGCATACAAGTAAATCATTCAAAAACATCCAAGTTAGTCACATATGAGTGTTTTCAGAAGAAACACACAAAACATTTTTCAATGTAACCAAAATAAGTTTACTCAAAAACATCATAAAAACATTCAAAATAACTTCAGGAAGGCATTTAATCACTAGTCTTCTTCTTCTTCTTCTTGGTCATTACTTCTGGAAAGGATAGAATTCAACCTAGGAGATCTCTAAGACTGCAGTTAGAGGGGAGTTGGAGTTTTCTCTTTTTCTTTTCTTAGATTTAAGCGTTTCTACCCTTTGAATGTAATCTACCACTTTCTGGTAGTTCAGGATCTTAGAAGGAAGGGGAAAGCTCTTATCGGGTTCGTTCCCGAGAAAACAGAGAAGAGAGCTGAGAGGATCATCAAATCCAAAGATCTTCTTCCTAGCAACAACCATTCTGACAAGATTCCCAAAGAGAAAGCTTGTCCAGTTCACAGGAACACCCCTGGTGATAGCCACCATTATCTGAAAGACTTTCGTACAATACTTGTAAGAAGTTTCTTTAGACAGAAGGGATTTAGATATGATATCGCCTAGGAGAGCATATTCAACCTTCAGGAGGTTTTTCTTTCCATGAATATCTAGTTTAGGGGAATCGGAAAAGACTTTCATCATCGAAATCATTAGGTTAGGAGGAGTGGTCGAGAAATCATCAATACCTTCTTTTGGGAGATGGAAGAACGCACCAAAAGATTCTTCTGAAATACAGACCATCTTGCCCATTACAGCTCCAGCAATAACACTGTCTTGATAGAAGCTAGCGGTTTCGAAGAATTCGTTAACTAGCTGTTCGTGATAGGTTTCATGAGGGGTGAGGAATCTTCTCAGCCCAGAAGCTTTTAATAATTCGAACATCCTATGCATGCCTGGAGATTGAAGAGAGGATATGGATTGAAAATCCACTTGAATAGATTTTGGTCGAAAATGCAGCATTCTAATTTGATGAAAAGGGTTTGAACGGTTCAACTTCTAAAGAGAGGGAGAGAGATTTATTTCAAGGGTCTTCTATTTTTTAGAGTGAATGATTCTATTAATATCAGGTTTTTGATCATGTAGAAGAAAACTAATGATTGCTCCTACCGTCAAGAATTTCAAAAGGCAATTCCCAATAAACACAACATTTAATGTTAGCATGAAACAGAACGTTTAATACTAAGTGTACAAGGAAAAGTTGTAAGAAATATTAGTCATTCTTTGCATATTGAGAGACACGTGTCTTCAATTCTTTTGAGGAATGACTGATTTATTTTTCGACGGGAAGGAAGACTTAAACAGAAATCATTAAAAGACAGCTGTCCGAAAAGCCAAAAGATGAAGAGTCTAATTACACCAGTAGTTAGACGTTTTATTTTCCTTTTCATATTTTCAACTTCTTTTTGAAAACCAGTCTATTAGACGTGTACGTCTAATTATGCTATAACATCACGTGAGACACGCGTGTTTGATTAGACGTGAGCATCCTCTTTCTCATGACGTAAAAACGTCTAACGTCTATTAGACGTGTCCGTCTATTAGACGCGTCCGTCTAACCAAGCAGGTTAAAATAACCAAGACGATGATTTCATATGAAGATGAAACTGTTAAGGTAGATGTTCGTCTAATTAGCTGTGTTTCTCAAACTCTGAATCCTTAGGACAAGTTGAGACCTCCGTCTTTCATATCTGTTCAGTTGCGATTTGAACAATATGTTCCCCCTTAGTTTATGCACGTAATTACGTCAATCAAGATCAACAAGACCTAGCATGTTTCTAAAGTGAGAGAACTTAGCTTCTAGTAGAGGTTTTGTGAAAATGTCTACAGTTTGTTGATCTTTAGGAACATGTTCAAGACGGATTTGCTTCTGATTGACGTGTTCTCGGATGAAATGATGCCTGATTTCAATATGCTTTGTCCGAGAATGCAGAACTGGATTATAGAATATTGCGATAGCACTTGTGTTGTCGCAGAAAATTGGAGATTCATCAGTTTCAATTCTATAGTCTCTGAGCTGTTGTTGAATCCACAAAACTTGAGAACAACAACTACCAGCTGCAAGATACTTTGCTTCAGCTGTAGACATGGCGACTAACGTCTGCTTCATGCTGAACCATGTGATTAGACGATCTCCAAGGAACTGGCAAGTTCCACATGTGCTTTTTCTATCAATTTTGCATCCTGCATAATCTGCATCTGAGAAACTAATTAAATTGAAACTGGAATCCTTCGGATACCACAGTCCCATATTTTGAGTTCCCTTTAAGTATTTAAGAATACGTTTAGCAGCAGTAAAGTGAGAGAGTTTAGGATCAGCCTGAAATGTGCCACAAACACAACAACAAATTGAATGACTGGCCTACTGGCAGTTACATATAGCAAAGAACCGATAAGTCCTTTATATGCTGTTACATCGACACTTTGGCCACCTTCATCTGTATCCATTTAACTGAAGAACTCATTAGAGTAGCTGCTGCAGAACAGTTCTCCAAACCAAACTTCTTTAACAATTCTTTGGTGTATTTGGCCTGGTTGATGAGAGTTCCGTTTTCCAGCTGACGGATCTGAAGCCCAAGGAAGAATGTAAGTTCTCCCATCTTGCTCATTTCAAACCTATCCTGCATCAACTTGGCAAATTTCTCACACAGTTTGGGGTTAGTTGACCCAAAAATAATGTCATCAACATATATCTAAACAAGTAATATGTGAGAATCTTTAGTAAATCTAAACAGAGTTTTATCCACTGTTCTAACAACAAAATCATGATCAAACAAGAAATTGGTTAAAGTGTCATACCAAGCTCTAGGAGCTTGTTTTAGATCATACAATGCTTGTTAAGTCTATAAACATGAGTTGGCAAAACATGATCTACGAAACCAGGGGGTTGCTCAGCATATACTTCTTCACTTAATTTTCCATTTAAAAATGCACTTTTCACATCCATTTGAAAGACTTTAAAGTTCTTAAATGATGCATATGCTAGGAAGATTCTGATTGCCTCTAGTCTTGCAACCGGTGCAAAAGACTCATCAAAATCAATACCTTCCTCTTGTCTGTATCCTTGAGCAACTAAACTAGCTTTGTTTCTAATGACTAAGACATCTTCACTAAGCTTGTTTCTAAATACCCATCTTGTTCCTATTACTGACTTGTCAGTTGGTCTAGGAGTGAGATACCACATTTTATTTCTATCAAATTGGTTTAACTACTCTTGCATAGCATTGATCCAATCTAGATCAACTATAGCTTCACCAATCTTCTTTGGTTCAATTTGAGAAATAAATGCAGAATTGGCCATTTCATCCATCAGTTGACGTCTTGTCCTTCGAAGAGAAAAAGGATTTCCGATTATCAGTTCTGGTGGATGATTTCTGTTCTATCTGAAGTTGGAACCAAGAGGATTGGTCATCTGAACCGGTGACACCGCGACATCCAAACTCTCAACTTCTTGTTGAACAGGAGTTTGTACATCTGGTTGAGTTTCAACCGGATCAGTCACATGATTAGATAGAGCCATCCATTTGTCCAAGGTTTCTTCTTCTTCACTTACAGACTCAAGACTATACGCTTGAAGTCTGTTAGTAAGATCAATGGATTCATTGGATTTTCTCTCAACAGGCTCATCAAACACTACATGAAGGGATTCTTCAACAGTCTGTGTTCTTTTGTTGTATACTCTGTAAGCCTTGCTTACTGATGAGTATCCCAACATGAATCCCTCATCTGTTTTAGCATCAAAAGCAGTCAAATAAACCTTTCCATTATTATGGATAAAACACTTACACCCAAATATCATAAAATAAGAAACTGTGGGAATTCTCCCATAATACAGTTCATAGGGAGTTTTATCAAAACGTTTGTTGATTATTGACCGGTTTTGTGTATAGCAAGCAGAACTAATTCTTCCACCTAGAAACTCTGAGGAACATCTGATTCAGCAAGCATAGACCTAGTTGCCTCCTTCAGAGTTCTCACTCTTCTCTCAGCAATGCCGTTTTGCTGTGGAGTTCTAGCACTAGACAACTCGTGCCTAATTCCAGTCTCCTCAAGATAAGATGATAGGTATCTGTTAGTAAATTCAGTTCCTTGATCACTTCTGAAGCATAGACCTAGTTGCCTCCTTCAGAGTTCTCACTCTTCTCTCAGCAATGCCGTTTTGTTGTGGAGTTCTAGTACTAGACAACTCGTGCCTAATTCCAGTCTCCTCAAGATAAGATGATAGGTATCTGTTATTAAATTCAGTTCCCTGATCACTTCTGATGCATGGAATATTTAAAGATTTCTGATTCTGAATCCCTTTAAATATCTTAATCAAGTTTTCAGCAGTTTTATCTTTTGATGGTAAAAATGCAACCCATGTAAAACGTGAAAAGTCATCGATAACAATTAAGGCAAATCTCATTCCTCCTTTACTCTTTACAGGAATTGGACCAAAAAGATCCATATGTAAAAGTTCTAGGATACGGTTGGATTGTGATTTCCCTTTTCTTTTGAACGATGATCTGCCATGTTTGCCTAACTGGCAAGCAGTGCATATCTTGTCCTTTGAAAAATGAAGTTTGGGTAAACATATAATTAAGTTGTTTGAACAGATGTTGTTAATGGTTTTAAAATTAAATGGTTCAAACGTTTATACCATAACCATTTCTGGTCAATCTTGGCAATCATACACATAGGGTCAGATGTCTCTTTTTGCCAATTCATTTTATATGAGTTTCCTACTCTACTTCCAGTTAATAAAATGTTTCCATATTGGTCTTTAACTAAACATGCATGAGTTTAAAAGTCTACTGACAAACCATTATCACATAGTTGACTAATGCTAATTAAGTTATAACACAGATTGTCAAACAGCAGCACGTCATTAATAGTTAGGTTACCATGGATAATCTTACCCTTACCCATGGTCTTACCCTGCTTGTTGTGACCAAATGTGATCTTAGGTCCAGAGCAGTCTGAAATATCAGTGAGAAGTCGTCTGTTTCCTGTAATATGCCTGGAACATCCGCTATCAAGATACCATACAGATTCCTCCAGTCCTTCATTTATTTGTACCTACATAAATAGATATTTACAATCTTTTGGTACCCACATTCAATTGGGTCCTCGGTCAATCAGTCCCTTAGGAATCCATATTTGAGTTATTCTGATGGACTTCCCATTTTGAGTTGTAATTAATGCGTATGTTTTTGACTTAGCAGACGACTTTCTGCTAGCCACTGATCCTTTAATTTTTGAAGAAGGTTTTCTTTTAAAACTCCTTGACTTAGAGTCAGGTTTTAAATTATCAGACTTATTAGTATTTTCTAGCTTATTCTTAAGCCAGCTAACAGTCGGTGGAACATAAACTATTTCATTTTTTAAAACAACTTCTTCATGAATAGGATCAGATTAAATGTCAGTCATACTCCTTTCGACAAAGTTTATAGGCTTAAACTTATCAGTTGGAGAGTTTGACTTTTTGCATGACGGATTAGGGTCATTGCTGTTATATCCCAAACCGGATCTAGATCTAGCAGGTTTCAACATGCTGATCTGATATTTGACAGCATCTCCTGATCTTGTCCATGCACTGACATTATAGTTTAGTCTCTTGTTTTCAGATGAAAGAGTTTGAACCTGTTCTTTGAGCATCTCATTCTCAGATGAGATCTCTGTTGAGTTTTCATAAAAAAACGTTTGGTTCAGATTCTTGGTTTGGAGAAAGAACAGTTGATTCATATTTAACTTTCATTTCATAAAAAGAGTCAGTTAACTTCTTGTACTCAATGGCCATTTCATTGAGTGCATTAATTAACTCCTCATTTGTAAATTCTCGTGCAGAGATATCATTTACCTTAGATTGGTCATCTGCCATCAGACATGTTACATCTTCATTCTCTTTTTCGGCAGGAGGCTCCTCCGAATCACTGTCAGCCCATCTGGACTTGTTCTGACTGCAAATGAATGTTTTCTAGTTCTTCTTTGCTTGAGAATTCACCCCGTGGATCTGCAAATGAATGTTTATCCCATATCACTTTGTAGTGGAACAGGACTTGATCTCACAAAACATATTCGTGGTTAGTTACTGGAACAGAATGTTCTTAGCAACATTATCCAGGTTGTTGGTCACCTTATCTTCAGTGGTCCACTCACTTCTTGGCTTTGAAATCTTTATGGGGCCATCGGTGATGACACTCCACATATCAAAGTTAATAGCAGCCAAGTGAGCTTGCATTCTTATCATCCACAAATCGTAGTTATCCTTTGACAGAAGAGGAATTTCATTGATGCAAGACTTGCTTTGGGTTCTTGATGCTTCAGAATAGAAACCTGGCTCTGATACCAATTGATAGGATTGGCTTTATCGATAGAGACGGGGGTCTTGCTAAGGATGAAGACTTATGAAAAATAGTTTGAAAGAAATCCTATTAGGGATTTAATTCGCTTTCTATTCTACGCAAAATTGTGTAAACACTTGAAACAGATTCAAGGAGGAATTGTTTACTTGGGTTTGAAGCACAAGATGAAATATGAAAAGATGACATAAATCAAGAACACAACAGTTTGTTTATGGATGTTCGGAGAAACTCTCCTACGTCACCCCTTCTTCCAACCACTGGAAGGATTCACTATAAGATGATTAGAATCAAATACAGTTTACACGCACTTAGCTCACTATTGAACATAACACTTTCTGTTCAATTACAAGATGAAGAATATCACTCAGATAAAGGTGCTTTGATTCTAGCTCTCTCTCTCGATTCACACACAGTACAATCAGAAAGAAGCTTCACAGTTTGAATTTAGTAAGCAAGATAATTGAGTAGTTTCTCTCTCTGCAAAATCAGATTGCTTGTTCGTTAGACTTGTTATGGCTTGAAAACCGATGCTTCGTCCGTTGTCCTTAAGATTGGTTAAATACAGAGCAGGAGCTAACAGTCGAATCTTCAAGAATGATACGTGGCACTCTTCTATTGGAAAACCTCCATTGTACACAGCAGGTTCCGAGCACAATGATCGTGGCCGTACAGAACAAGTAGTGCGCCGAATATTCCATCAGGGATGTACCTGCAAAACAAGTAATTTGAGGAAAATTCTCTTACGTGGCATTCCTTGATTGGATGCATATATCTGCTGTACTAATCTTCACTAGAAAGTGGAGCAGAAGTAGGGTACAACTATAGCACGTGGGTAGGAGAAATGCTAGATTCAAGCGTACTACTTAAACTGAGAATTAGACGTATTTCAATTAGACGGATTGTGAGAATCAGTCTAATGAAATAAATCATCTCCTTCTAATAGAAAAACGTCTATTAGACCGCCTGGTCTAATAGAATTAGACTTGTGTCTAATTACAATAACCATTAGACTGGCACGTCTAACTCCACTAAGTTAGACTGACACGTCTAATTCTGGTTCTACCTCAGACTTGTCTGAAGGAGTTAAACGCACGTGTAACTTTCATTAATTAGACCACACGTCTAATTATTCAATAACCATTAGACTGGCACGTCTAACTCCACTGAGTTAGACTGAAACGTCTAATTCCGGTTCTACCTCAGAATTGTCTGAAGGAGTTAGACGCACGTCTAACTTTCATTAATTAGACCACACGTCTAATTATTCAATAACCATTAGACTGGCACGTCTAACTCCACTGAGTTAGACTGACACGTTTAATTCCGGATCTACCTCAGACTTGTCTGAAGGAGTTAGACGCACGTCTAACTTTCACTTTCTATTAGATTACACGTCTAACTCCGATGAGTTAGACTGTACGTCTAATTCTATTAGACTTACGTCTAATTTCGTGTATTCATTAGACCATCTGTCTAATTCTTTACATTTATTAGACTACACGTCTAACTCCGATGAGTTAGACTGTACGTCTAATTTCGTGTATTCATTAGACCATCCGTCTAATTCTTTACACGTCTATTAGACTACACGTCTAACTCCGATGAGTTAGACTGTACGTCTAATTCTATTAGACTTTCGTCTTATATCATGCAATGAAGGCCAAAATCAGTCTAATGATCCTCATTAGATCCAAGTCTTATAACATATTGTCTCAATACACCTGTATCGAAATTCATAAGTTATTTCATCATTAAAATATCAGTGGTTAAATTATTTTAACCCTTAGTCAAAATAATTTGATCCAACATAAAGGATGATGAACTAAACTTTATTGGTATAGTCAATGGTCAAAGTTTGGCTTGGAATTATATTGATTCGTTGATTGATGGCACCATGAATGACAATCTATTTGAAAATTTGGGTCTGTGTATGAATCTCATGGAAGCTACAAATAAGTTGGGTCAGAATATAATTCAGGGTATAAGAGGTGAAGAATGTATGAAACTGGAAGAATTAGCCAACGTTTTTTGCTTGGCTGAGTCTGATAAGGGGTTAGCCAATGGTTTTCGCTTGACTGGGTTTGAAAAAGATAATTTGGTTTCTCACATAAGCCCTTGTGCTACTTACATTTCTGGTCATACAATTGCTTCCTCTGTCGGTCCTAATCGACAGGATGATAACTCTACAATCAAAGCTATGAGACACCAGTCGAATCAAAAGAACCAAATCATGGATGTTAATTTGGATTCAGACGATAACACCGACTATGACGAGACAATAATATGTGACCTTGAATATCATAAGTCCATGAAGAAGATGTCAGCAGTAAAGATCAAACCAAAATCAAAAGGGCATAGTTCTTCCAAAACAAGTGCTGAAATTGAAAGGATCGGTCAAGTAACAGGATCGAAAAATTCAAAAACAGCTAAGAAGGGTAAGAATGGATTGAAAATCAAAGAAATGAAAAATATGAAGGAAAATAACACAAGTTCCAAGAAAAATAATGAAGTAAATCTCAAGGAAACTATGACACCCGAGGCTAACCCTAAGATATTTAACATGGGTGCATTTTCTCCACTCGTTAATCTGGATCCTGAAATTCCAATTGATAGCATTCAAAAGAGAAAAACTGGCACACAAGAGAAGAGTATTGAATGGGATATTCTAAAGAAGATTGGAACAATTGAAGGCAACGGTTTTTTGGGAAATACAAGGGTTAGATGGGCCGAAATGAATAAACAAGTCAGGAAAGATAGCAACCCTGAAACAATCATCTTCTTAGCTCCTCCTACTACTGCAATTCCTGACAAAGAAAATACTCAGGCTGATAACAAGGATACTACTGTTGGACCAACGTGGTCAATGAGGAAAAACGAAATAGCAAATATGGCCGGAATGAGAAACAAGATGAAGAAGCTATTTTTCCAAGTTAATAAACAAAAGATTACGATGCCCTGGGAAAGAAATGATCAGTTCAACAATCACTATCTAAAGAATTGGAATCTCTTCAACAAAGACCAATATGATGAATTGATCAAGTGGACGGTTGACGCCATGAAGGAAATTTCTAAATGTAATAAAATAAAGGTGTATACAATAATGAGAAACCCAAACAAAACCTGGCAAGAAGGAAAGGTGTGAAATAGAAATGCCATGAACGATCCAGAAAAGGGAAAATTCCAAATAGACACCTTAAACCCAAAGGTAATTACACTTGATCATTCGCCCCGGTTTGAGCTCCCACCAGAAATTTAAGAAAAATGCATAAAGGCATGGGAGTTTGTCATAGTTGGTAACTTTATGGGAAACATGAAGGCACCATTTGCTGAGGTTAAAAGAACGTTGATGGGTCAGTGGGAATCCTCTAGTCTGGAGAGGATCACAATCAATGATTACGGATTATACTTTCTATCCTTCAGGAATGGAAGCGAAATAAAGTCGATCATAGAGAGCGAATATACCTTTATCAAAGGATAAAAATTCAAGTTGTACAAGTGGAGCGATGAACTTAATACTAATTATAAACCACCTGAACTTGAACAAATCTGGGTGAATCTCAAGAATGTTCCACCACACCTGTGTAACCCAATGGGCCTGGACTATATTTCAAGCATTATAGGCAAACCACTTATGTTTGACCCAGCAATGGAAGGCTACGAGCGTGCATCTGTGGCCAGAGTTAGTGTTGAAATCCATCCATGTAGCTCTCTTTCAATTAAGCTTGAACTTAAAGATAGATTGGGAAATTTATTTGACATTGGAGTACAATACAAATGGAAATCAAATCGATGTATATGGTGTTGCACTTTCACACACGCTACGAATAAATGTCCAGTCAATAATAATCTAAAATCGAAGGCCAATAACAATGCTCAGGAAGGTGGTATCAATGACTCTAACCAGGCTCAGGTTGAGAGAAATGTGAACAGGTCTAAACTTAACATCAATGAACACACTGATAATGATAGGATGGACAATCAAAAGCAAGAACAGATAAGGGTAAGGAAGAAGATAGGAAAAACAATGAAGTGGGTAAGGGTACAAGTTGGCCCTACTAACACTGATCCTATCGGTCATGTCCTGTTCAAAACGTCGATCCTGGTCAAGATATCGGTCCGGATAAAGCTGGACATAGCCACATCTGACCTTGAGCTTCTCATAATGCTACCGTCTATATTGACCATGTTAAGCCTAGTCCTAGACTTGCTGATCCGGATACTACTCAAGCTACCGGACTTGCTACTACAAGTCCTGATGAAAAATATTATGGTTCTAAAATTTCTGGAATTCAAAGATCAATGGGACGGGGAATACTTGGCCCATATGAAACAAGTAAAATTGGGTTTTATGGCACTCCAATAGGTCGTGAGTCCACTTTTCACAATTCTAGGAATGCAAGCAGGAACCAAAAAAGTAATGTCATCAGAATTCGAATGACTTGATCCATGGGCTCGGAGCCACCTTTCGAGATAATGAACAAGAAACTCCTAGACAAAAAAAACATTGAAAAACCAACAAGCAATAAAGAAGCTCTTGAGAATGAACTGGAAAATCTTGGGTTTTATGAAATTAAAAGATCAAGTGCAGAAGAAGACAATTTGGTCTTGAATAAGGCAGTGAGCCTTAGTTCTGAAGTAGGGCAAATTAAAATCGATAACAGACATGAATCGAGTAGTGAAGAGGTTCAAAGTCAGAAATGACCTACTAAAGAAGAAGAAGCTAAAAAGCAAAGATAGAGCAGAAAGATCCTAGATCCAGAATCCACCGACTCTATAATAGGAGAAGATGAGATCTATGTGAGGAAACTCCCACTCAATGTGAATAGTATTCCATGTAATCAAGCTGTAGCCATTGAGGATAGCGAGACAAGTGATGCTTACGATTTCTCTGATGAAGAGGTCTAGGAAAGTCTAGAAAGTCAGGAACCCAACAGTTATATCTATTCATGAATATAGTGACATGGAACATAAGGGGACTCAATGACCCTATGAAATGCAAAGAAATCAGGAGGATCATTGAGAACCAAAAGATAACTATTATGAGTATTCTTGAGACAAAAGTCAAAAGCTAGAATGTTGAGAAGGTTAGCAAGTTCTGTATATATAGCAGATGGGAAATCATTCACAACTCAAATGACAAAACGGGTAGAATCTGGGTTATCTGGGATAACAAAGTTGTTGAGGTTAGGGCTCTCTTTTTGTATAATCAAGCAATCCTGGTGGAGGTCAAAGACAGAATCACAAGAATCCTATTTAATCTTGTTATTATCTATGCTAGCAACTCAAGCACTAACAGAAGACTCCTCTAGAATTGTCTTAGAAACTGGATCGGTAGTGATAAATCTTGGGCTATCTTTGGTGATTACAACATAACCAGAAACGAATCTAATCGTAGCCTAGAATCTGAAATAACTCGGGATATGATTGACTTTAATGACTGCATCAGAGATATGGGTTGTATCGAGCCTACCAATTCTGAGAATTTCTTCACCATGTCTTCTACGAGAGGGAATGAGCAAATTAGGAAAAGTAAAATTGATAGATGTCTAGTAAATGAGAACTGAATTAACCAATTTCCGAGAAGTCAACTTCACGTTCTGAATCCGGGTATATCTGATCACTGCCCAATTAAATTGGACGCTGAGTCTTCTTGAAGAGAATTTTATTAGACAGAAATTAAGACAGAGCTAGCTCTCGTTAGGTGATAAAAATACAGCTTTCTTCTAAAGAAAATGCAAGGCTAGAAACATGAGAAACAATGTATACAGGCTGAAGAATGATGATGGTGAATATGTTCAGGGTCAAATGGGTGTACAAGATTTGACTATGGATTTTTATAAGCAGCTTATGGGTACAAGAAAGCAGCATCAAAGTCACCTGAATACCTTGTATCAGATTATTGATAGGAAAATTTCTATAGAAGATAGTCGCGAGTTGATAAGGGTGGTCACGAGGGTTGAGGTTAAATAAGCTCTATTTAGTATTGATGGCAATAAAAGTCCGGGTCCTGATGGGTTTAATGAACAGTTCTTTAAAGACAATTGGTCGGTTGTGGGTAAAGACGTTACTGATGGGGTTCTGGAGTTTTTCAAGAACAGGATGATGTTAATGCAATGGAATACAGCGGTCGTAATCTTGATCCTCAAAACTGCGGTACTCGAGAAAGTACAAGATTTCAGACCAATTTCCTACTACAATGTGATTTATAAAATAATTTCAAAAATAATTTATAAACGATTTAAAAATGTCATAGGAAAAATTATAAATCTTAACTAATCTGCATTCATCCCCGGTAGGATAATCTCTCATAATATTCTTCATATTCATAGCCTTTTAAAAGGCTATGGGAATAAGAAAAAATCCCCGAGAGTGGCTTTCAAAATAGATATCAAGAAAGCTTTTTGACTATGTTAGATGGGAAGCCATTCGGGACTTTCTGGTTATATCTGCTTTTCCTATGATTTTTATTGATTGGATTATGCAGTGGGTTTCATTATCCTGCTTTGTTGTTAGCGCGTCAATGGAGTCCACGGAGGCTATTTCAAGGGTGAAAATGGGGTAAGGCAAGTGGACCCCCTCTCTTCTTACCTTTTTATAGCTATCATGGAAATCTTTTAGAGCATCTTCGCGATGTTCCGAAAGAATCGTCCATACATCTTTCACCCATTTTGTGAGGTAGAGGAGGTAACCCATTTATGCTTTGCTGATGATTTGTTCATTCTAGCGCACACAAACATTGATTCCATTAAAACTGCATTAACGTTCTTTTCTAAGGTTATAGTGTTGGGTCAAATTATTTTGATTATCTATGCGTCTAATTGATTTTGATGCAGGTGTATCGAAATCAGGTTTTATTAGACTTGGTTCTAATGAGGTTCATTAGACCGATTTGGCTTTAGATACACAAAGTTAGACGTGCATTCTAACTTGCGAAGTTAGACATTTAGTCTAACTAAGCGGTGTTAGACGTGCAGTCTAATTGGTGAAATTTAGACGTGTAGTCTAACTAAGCGGTGTTAGACGTGCAGTCTAACTAGTGTAATTAGACGTGTAGTCTACCTCTTGGAGTTAGACGTGCAGTCTAATAAAAAGTGAATGTTTGACGTGCAGTCTAACTCGTGGAGTTAGACATGTAGTCTAATAGAAGGAGAAAGTTAGACGTGTAGTCTAATTCCTTCAAATTAGTCTGAAGGGATTCGTAATTAGATGTGCAGTCTAACTCGTGGAGTTAGAAATGCAATCTAATGGAAAGAGTTAGACGTGCAGTCTAACTGGTGAAAGTTAGACGTACAGTCTAACTCCTTCAGACTAGTCTGAAGTGGAACCGTAATTAGACGTGCAGTCTAATGGAAAGAGTTAGAGGTGCAGTCTAACTGGTGAAATTTAGACATACAGTCTAACTCCTTCAGACTAGTGTGAAGTGGAACCGTAATTAGACGTGCAGTCTAACTCGTGGAGTTAGACGTGCAGTCTAATAGAAAGTGATAGTTAGACGTGCAGTCTAACTGGTGAAAGTTAGACGTGCAGTCTAACTCCTTCAAATTAGTCTAAAGTGATTGTAATTAGACGTGAAGTCTAATCCCATTAGACCAGGTGGTCTAATGGATTCTGTTATTAGACGGGGATGTTTGATTTCATTAGACGAGGTCGTCTAATTGAAATACATCTAATCCCATGCTTAAGCTGTTGCTTGAATCTAGCACCCGCAAACCCACGTGCTCTAGCTGTATGCTACTCCTGCTCTACTTTCTATTGAAGATCAGTACGACAACCAGCTGCAACCAATCAACCAATTCCACGTAAGAGAATATCCTTCAAAATACTTGTTTTGCAGGTACATCCCTGAAGAATATTCGGCGCACTACCTATTGTGTATGGCCACGATCCTTGTATTCAGAGTCTGCTGTGTACTATGGAGGCGTTCCAATAGAAGCTCTCCACGTGTCATTATGAAGATTCGACTATTGGTACCCGTTCATTACTTAAATAATCTAAAGGACAACGGACAATCCGGGTTCTGAATCTCTGGGTTTCTCGCTCTCCTTTTAAGAAGAATCTATGGAATTACTGAGAAATCAAGCTTTGAATATTCAATCTGTTAGCTGCTTTCTTGCTTTACTGTGTGTTAATCAAGAGAGAGTTAGAATCAAAGCATCGTTTTAGCTGAGGGATATTCTTCATCATATTGTAAGTTGAACAGAGTCTATTCTATTCAACAGTGAGCTATTTGTGCAAACTGTATTTGATTCAAAACATATTATAATGAATCCTTCGGTGGTTGGAAGAAGGGTTTACGTAGGAGAGTTTGCTCCGAACATCCATAAACAAATTGATGTGTTGTTACTTTCTGTCATCTTCTCATTCTTGTTCCTAAGCTTCAAACTAAGTAAACATTTCCGCACTTGATTCTGTTTCAAGTGTTTACAAGGGTTTGCGTAGAATAGAAAGTGAATTAAATCCCTAACAAGATTTCTTTCAAACCGTTATTCATAAGCCTTCATCAATCGCCAGACCTCCATCTCTATTGATCAAGTCGATCCTATCAATTGTTATCAGAGCCCTGACTCTATTCCCAAGCTTTTCCTGAAGAATGACAACCATAACCAAAGATGTCAGTGCAACCTCCATTCCAACTTTCTCTTGAGAAAACTACATCGTATGGAAGAAAAGAATTCGTGTTCATCTCTCTTCACTTCATGACGACATGTGGAGTGTTATCATAGATGGTCCTATCAAGATCGACAAGGAGATATCCGAATGGACCAGTGAAGAAAAGAGGAAGAACAACCTCAACAACATGGCTCTTGATGTTCTGTACAGATCTCTCGATGATAGCATGTTCAACTACATTATCGAATGCGATACTACTAAAGAGGTCTGGGACAGACTCACCCAACTGTGTGAGGGCAACAAGCAAACTAAGGAAAACAAGATCATGGTTTCTACTCAACAGTTTGATAGTTTCAAGATGCGCCCTGGTGAAACTATGAACGAGTTCGACACCAAATTCAACAAGATTGTCTCCTCCTTATCTATCCTAGGCAAGACCTATAGAAACAGGGAGCTTGCTATTAATGTCATGCATTCTCTTACAAGGGAATGGGACATAAAGACTATGGCTATGAGAGAATCCAAAGATCTCAACAAGATCTCTCTCTTCAACCTATTTGCTGATCTCAAAGCCTATGAGTTCTAGCTGAACTATAGGATTGAAGAAGATCAATCAACATCCATTATCATTGCCAAAGCTCTGGTGACTACTGAAGAGCCACTTGTAGCTACTGATGTGAAGATGGCGGCACATCAACTGAGCAGCGATGCCATGTCTCTCTTCGTGAAGAAGTTTGGCGACTTCATGAAGAAGAGCAACCCTAACTCAAGCTCTTCAAATTCCAATGATAATAAGAAATCAAAGTTTAATGTTAAGTGTTATAACTGTGGTATTACAGGTCATTACCAATCGGAGTGCAGGAAACCTAAGCGCGAAGATAAGAAGGATGATGAAAAGGAGCTTAAGGCTCTTAAGGCAAGAGATGGAAAGAACAGAAGAAGCATACATGACTCTTACTTCTTATCCAGTGATAGTGATGACGAAGAAGTGGCTTGCTTCATGGCAAGAGAAGATGAAGAACAGACTCAGGAAACTGAGGTATTTGACTTCTCTTCTGAAAGATTTTCAAGGGAACAACTGGTAACTACACTAAATGACATGGTCATTGAGTACAGAAAGCTAGCAGAATCCCTAAAGGAAACTAAATCTTCACATAAAGTATCTCAACCAGTTTTACCTCAAACTCTTGAATCAAATGTTTTTGAAAAGAAAGTTGCAGAGATCTCATCTGAGAATGAGATACTCAAAGAACAGATTCAAACTATTTCAGTTGAAAACAAGAGGTTAAACTATGTTGTTAGTGCATGGACAAGGTTTGGAGAAGCTGTCAAATATCAGATCAGCATGTTAAGACCTGCTGGATCTAGATCCAGTCTAGGATTTGATGGCAATGACCCTAACATGTCTTGCAAAAAGTCAAACTACACAAATGACAAGCTTAAACCAATAAGTTTTGTTAAAGGAGGTCTGACTGACAGTGAATCTGATCCCATTCGTGAAGAAATAGCTTTTATGAATGAAATTATTTATGTTCCGCCGACTTTTAGCTAGCTGGAGAATAAATTAAAAGCAGCTAGCAAGTCTGGCAATCTAAAACCTGACTCAAAGTCAAGGAGTTTTAAAAGAAAGTCTTCTTTAAAAGCTAAGGGATCAGTGGCTAGCAGAAAGTCATCTGCTAAGTCAAAATCATGCGCATTAATCACAACTCAACATGGGAAATCCATTAGAATATTTCAAATATGGATTCCTAAGGGACTAATTAATTGAGGACCCAATTGCATATGGGTACCAATTTGTAAATAATTTCTTATGTAGGTGATTCAGGAGGACTGCAGGAAGGAAGCATGGAGAATACTCTTTTGAGTATACATTTCAGAGGATCAACAATGCATGTTGCCATTCCAGAAGAAAAAATGTTTTTCTATATTTTTTTATTAAAATACTTTTGGTCCGAATGATCTCAAAACATTTGATTATTCATTTTTGTACTTGCACAAAATGAGAGGGAAAAATTACTTTGAAAGTAGAGATACTCTTAAGACGAATGACCTTAATCGGTCTATTAGACAAGGGTGTCTAAAGGTATAGGTATGTACTTAAATATATTTTTGTTCACAATCTATACATCTAAGTCTATATGTTGTGATTTAAAACCTGCGCGGTTAGACGTACACGTCTAATAGACGTTAGACGTTTTTACGTCATGAGTAAGAGGATGCTCACGTCTAACCAAACATACGTCTAATACGTGGTGTTTATGCGCAATTAGACGTACACGTCTAATAGACATTAGACGTATCATTTATGACATGTAATTAGATGTATGCGTCTAATGGACCCATGCGTCTAATAGACGTTTAGTTTTATAGATTTGTGTAGTAAGAAAAACGTCTAACTACGTGCTCATTAGACTGATCAAGGACAGCTGTCCATGTGAGGAGATATCTGATTTTCCCACTCAAACATTAAAACAGTCATCTAATAATAACATGAAGACACGTGTCTTTCAAGTTACAAGAGAATGACTGATATACCCTCATTATAATGATGACTCTTTGGAAAGGACGTCTAATTTTAAATTATGGACCATACCCCTAGGAAAAACGACAATTATCTTATATGACTCTTGATAGTCTATATAAGGACATTCTTATATGAGATTGAAAGCCTTTTCTCACTTAAGATTTCTAAGAAGCCTAGATTTCTTTGCCTTTCTCTCTCAAAAATCTGTGTTAATCTTGTGTCTGTTCATATTCTACTGCAAATGGTAAACAAGAGAATCACGTTGGGTCACTATACTTTGCAGGTTGATTTCCCATCGGTCTATTCTTTCGATCAGCATGAAGTGGTCGATATGTTAAGAACCCTCGAGTATTCCGGTCTAGGAAAATATCTTGGCGGTCCATTCATCTTTCACGAGAAGGAAATTCGAGAGTTCTTTCAATCTACAACAATGGTTGGCGATTCCATTGTAGAAACTGTTAACGGTACAAAAATCTCTCGACGAAGCCTCTTACCCAGAGTTCTTCGAACTTCTGACGGAGGGTCATACTTTCAACAGGAATCTGTCATCGGAATTAATGGAAGAAATGAAGAAGGTTTTATCTGCCGATGGCTTGGCGTTTCAACTAAATGGAAGTAAGAAAGTCCTTAAACCACAGTTTATTTTTCTAAATGATGTTGTGGTAAAAGCTCTTCAAGGAAAGGCTGGATCGTTCAATCTCTATAGTCAAGATCGATTTGATTATATGTGCGCCATTTCAAAGGGGATCCAGGTCAACTGGGCTTTAACATTATTTTCAGAATCTCTGCTTCTCTATCAACCAGGAGAATAAGGAAAGTATAACCTTCACTGCCCAACTAAGTCGCTTGCTGGAGCATTTGGGGGTTCCGATGGGTGAACCTAAACCGATCAACTCGAACAGGGTGTATACTGTTTTCACAGTCGCCAACACCCTAGTCAGAATGAAGAATCTTAAAGAATCACCTTCAGGTGCTTATAGCCAACAGACAGGTGGAAAATCTGTTACCAGATCCAGATAACCAGCTGCTTCCATCCTGTCGCATGAGCAAAGAGATCGAACACAGTTAACGAATCAGAAGCTAGTTCTACTAGCATAAGGAGCACTTCAAATAAAGATTCTGAAACAGTCGATTCCAGAGTCAGTTGCGAAGATCTTCAAGATCATCCGTCTCAAAAGGTGACAAGTCTAAGTCGCCCCGTGCATCTAAATCGATGAAGGTGTCATCAAAGGTAACCTCTTCTCAACCTCTGGCCGATGTGCCCAAATTTGATGTTCCTGTGATAGAACAGGATTATTATGTTTTTATTCCTGAAAAGGAATCTGCTGCAGGGCCTGATGTTGAGTCAACTGGTCCAAATATTGAGAATATTGACAAGACTGTGTCTCATGTTTGCCAACCTGATCCAGTAGTCGCTGGTGCTACAGAGTTTGTTCAACCAAAACAAGGCGCAATCCTTACCCTTGTTGCTGGTGATACTGCTGAAAAGGCTTCCTCTATTTCTGTTAGAGAGCCTTCCTCCTCAAATCCCATTTCAAAAGATTCCATAATAACTGGGAAGGTCACTCGAGGCGAGCTTCCTCCTAGACTCTTCAAGAAACCTCAATCTTCCTATGAATTAATGCGTTCTACAATACAGTCGTGTGGAATTGTATTTGGTGAACCAAGACCATTTCCAAAAACTTTTGAGATTATTGGAAAAGGGAAGGATGTCGTAATAGATGTAAATGAAGATGTCTCTGAGGCAATATGCATTGTTGACCTCATGATGAATCAAGTCAAATCCATAGCTGCTGAGAAGATTGAAATTTTTGACTCTTGGATCCAGAATAGAATGTCAATCCAGTATGATGAGGTCATCACGGGTTCAGGAATAAGTAGTCAATGGCGTAAGCTTGTAGGAAATGAAAAAAAGGTTCTCAAATGGGCTAAAACTCTAGAGGTGTCTGAATCTCTGAAAAGAAAGGACCTTATCGAAGCATGTTTAAGAGGAAAAGCGTTATTTCCCATCCTTGAAGCCAAAAAAGAAAATTTCAATCCTATTGAGAAAGGTGTTGAAGTGGAAACGAAAGTTTTAAAGAGATTAGATGAGATCATGGCTGACTATCTTTCTGTAGTCACTCAATATGTTGATGGAACTAATTGCTCAGGAGTTATCTATTTTGGTATTTTCTCCGATGAAGATGAACCAATAGATATCTCTGCTTATCATGCTGATATAGATGAGCAAGTTGCTGCTCTTCTGATAGAATTTAGAAATCTTTCTATAGGAGAAAGACGTTTACTGGCTCAACCCGTTGTCGAGCAAAATAAGGAACCCGTTCAAGAGAATCCATCCTTAGAAGAAGAAATAAAGATCATTCAAGAGCCTGAACAATCTCTTGTGACTCAAGAAGAAGATGTTGTTAAAGAGTCGGTCCAAGCTCTTGTAACTCAATAGAAAGAAATTGTTGTGGAGATCGTTCAAACTCCAAATGAAAAAGAGGTTGTGATATCCCCTGTTGTCAGAACAGAAGAAGCTCAAGAAAAGGAGGCTGAAGTAAGTCATCCAGGGAGTATCAGATCTGAGGGGGAACCTTCAAATGACAAAGATGCCGAAGAAGAGAGTTCCTTGTCTGAGGGGGAACAGGATCAAAATGCTTGAACTGTGAAGCCTCTACCATTTCCCGATATTAATGTTGGTAACCTCCATGAAAATATTCTCAATCCTCTTCACAACAATGGTAATCTGTATGAAAGATTTCAGAGAGCAGAAAGGGAGCTGGTAGAAGAAGAGCGGAATAAACTGGAAATGAGTCTGAGAAGGATGAACCGGAGCAATCCCTGTAGATTCACACCGAAGTTAACCCTATTTAGAGCATGGCAGCAGATTCACAAGATAATTCATCCAATGAATGATCTTCTGCTAATGGTACCAAGCTTTTAAAGTCGATGACTTCTCTTCTTACCTCTCATCACACGAATGTGATAACTATGGGATCAAATATGGTAAAGATTTTGAAGACCTAGAAAGTAGACAAAAAAGAATTTGCTGACTATGTCAAAATTTTTAAAGAGTTGGATAATACACTGAAGAAGAATACGTATGAGACTCATGTCTCAAATTCAAATTTCTACAAATTTGAAAAGCAAATTTACAGTCGTCAATCTGAAATGATGAGTCTTGAAAGACAAATCAATCTTGATAATCATCGTGAGATCATGGAATCAATGGAATTATTCAAGATTCAGATGATTTAAATTCAAGGCCGCCTGAGAAGATCTGATGGTGAAAGGTTAGAGTATGCCGACTCCATTGCAAGGAAATTTCAAGAGAAAGAAAATGCAAAAGTTGCTGCTGAAAAACAACAGACTCGTATCACTCAAGGTGAGCCCAGTAAAAGAGGTGACAGTGTATCAACCGGCACCAGATCTAAGAGAGCACCAACCAACGATGAAAATCCAAGGCCAACCAAAAGATGCAGAGGTAGAAGCGGTAGTGATCGCGGAGGCTAAAGCAGTAGTGGTGGTCGTGGTGGGCAATCTGGTAGTGATCGCGGAGGTCGTACCAGTGGCGGTGATCGTGGTGGGAGATTTAGTGGAAGCGGTCGGGGTGATCACGCTCTTCCTCCTTTTCACAATTTTCTAACCGGTCAAGAGATGACTGGTGAAGGGATGAGTGGTGAGGGATTCAACTATCCAAATCGATCCTCGAGTGAAAAGGGAAGAACAATAATCTCCTTTCTCCTACTGTGTTAAGTTTGTAAACTATGTTTCTTTGACTATATTTCTGAATATTGGTTTTTAAAAAATGGTTATGTGTGATGGATGAACAAGTTTTACCCTGCATTTATATGATGAATGCTTATCTTATTATCTATGCAGGTTTTCAATATCATCATCAAAAAGGGGGAAATTGTTGGGTCAAATTATTTTGACTAAGTGTTGAAATAGTTTGACTATTGGAATTTTGATGATGAAATGATGAATGGATTATATATGCGTCTAATTGTTTTTGATACAGGTGTATTGAAATAAGATTTTATAAGACTTGGTTCTAATGAGGCTCATTAGACCGATTTGGTGTTAGATGCATGGTATTAGACGTGCAGTCTAACTCGTGGAGTTAGACGTGCAGTCTAATAGATTCGTAATTAGACGTGCAGTCTAACTCGTGGAGTTAGACGTGCAGTCTAATGGATCCTTAATCGGTAGTGCCGTACCAATCTGGTAGTGCGCCGAATATTCTTCTAGGATTGTCCTGCAAGAGAAAAGTAGTGGGAAGAATATTTTCTTACGTGGCATTAGTTAATTGGTTGCAATTGGCTATCGTACTGATCTGCACTGAAAAGTGGAGCAAGAGTAGCATATAGTTAGTTGATCGTGAGTAGACGGATGCTAGTTTAAAGCAACTACTTCAGCATGGCATTAGACATTTTTCACTTAGACTAACAAGTCTAATGAAGTAAGACGCCCCCATCTAACAGCAGGATCTATTAGACCCCTGGTCTAATGGGATTAGATGACACGTCTAATTTTATTCCCTTCAGACTAATTTGAAGGAGTTAGATTGCATACATAACTCTCATATGTTATACGGCACGTCTAAATACGCTTCCCTTCAGACTAATCTGAAGGAGTTACACTGCACGTCTAACTCTCATCTGTTAGACAGAACATCTAACTACGCCTGATAGACTGCATGTCTAACTACGTATCTTTTAGACTGCACGTCTAACTACGTATCTGTTAGACTACACGTCTAACTACGCCTGTTAGACCGCGCGTCTAACTACGTCTGTTAGACTGCACGTCTAACTATGTATCTGTTAGACTACATGTCTAACTACGTCTGTTAGACTGCACGTCTAACTATGTCTGTTAGACTGCACGTCTAACTATCTGTTAGACTGCACGTCTAACTACGTATCTGTTAGAATACATGTCTAACTCTGTATCTGTTAGACTGTACGTCTAACTACGTCTGTTAGACTGTACGTCTAACTACGTATTTGTTAGACTGCATGTCCAACTACGTCTATTAGACTGCACGTATAACTATGTATCTGTTAGACTGCACGTCTAACTACGTCTATTAGAATACACATGTAACTACGTATCTGTTAAACTGCACGTCTAACTACGTATCTGTTAAACTGCACATCGAGCTACGTCTGTTAGACTGCACGTCTAACTACATATCTGTTAGATTGCATGTCTAACTACACCTGTTAGACTGCACGTCTACCTTAATGCATCTAATAACTAATAAGTCTAATGAACCTCATTCAGACATAGTGTAATATAACATGTTTTTGATACATGTGCACCAAAAACAATTAGACGGATTAGTTTAAGTTTTATATGAACTTATCATTAAAATTCCATTAATCAGAATACTTTGACCCTTAGTCAAAATAATTTGATCCAATAAAAGGCACTCTATTCTGGCACGACCCCTAGTTAAAAAACCAGCCTATCATCCACAACGAGGAGTTTCAAAATACCCGCATCAGAAGGGACTACATAGAAGCGAAAATCAGAGACATTAAAAACGGGAATTGGGACTCACTCATAAGATGAAATCCAGAAGTATAGAGGATAGTTGATCATATAAGTATCATACAACTACACGATAGACCGGATATTCATGAATGGATAGTTGAGGACAATGGGAAGCTGGTATCGAAGAAAATATGGGAGGTAAGCCAAGAAAAAGCGTGGAAAGTATAATAGGCTCATCTTGTATGGTCAACGAAGATTATCCTTAGACACCAGTTCATCCTATGGCTCACCTTCTGGGAAAGTCTCAGCACTCGTGATCGTATCAGCAAGTATATGAGCATCCTGGACACGAGCTGTCTTTTATGTAGAGAAAATGAAGAAACCATAGATCACCTATTCGAGAGCTGCTGTATTGCTTCATAGCTTTGAGACAGATTCTATAAAAGCCTTGAGCTGATTAGTTTCCTGAGCGAATAGAATGAAATCAAAGATGCAACACTACTCAAAGCCAAGGGAAATAGATTTGCAATAAGCGTTTTGAAGTGCGGCTTTGGAGCTGTGGTGTATAACAATTGGCAAGAATGGAATGCAAGGGTATATGGAAGAACCCGCAGGAGCATTGAAGAATTATGGGAAGATATTATATCGGATTGCAGCGCCCTCGCGGGAACGTGGACAAAAATTTCAAGCACGGAGCAGAACTTGAATATCTGTATGAACTGGAATTTACCGTTTTTTAAACTCAGTAGAATTGAAAATATTATAATCAGATAATTCATATGCATTTTAAGCTTTTTAGCTTTTATTTAGAATGTTACGACTTCAAAATCATTCTAGGTCTGTCTAGAATGATTTCTTAAACTCACTAGAATGTTTTTTTTCCCATTTTTGGGAATTTTTAATGAAATGACGCTAAGTCGTTTTTCCCAAAAAGAATTGCGAGATTCACATTGTTTTCAAGGGCTTTATGCCCTCAAGAAAATATTCTTTTGAAAGGAGTTGTGTAATGACCTTCTTTATTATGGTAGTTTGGTCAACTACATGTTTTGAGCTAAGTGTCAAGTTAGTCCCTAGTAGAGTCGTCAGTTTTTTGTTAGCATTTCATACATCCCCCACCCCACGTCCTCTGAATATGTTTTCTTGTACACGAGACTTTTTCTATTCTTAAGTGTTTACCAATTTTGGGGCCAACTAAGGTCTTTTTTTAGGGCATGAAGAATCTAATCCTAAGATATAATTATTATTCGAAAGCTCCATCTTTAAGAGCATTTTGTGAGATCCAAAGTAGGTCGGTCCCATGCCTTACCTATCCTTAGAGTGCTCTGTCCATAAAGGGGACGCATTGAAGGACTTAAATGGTAACATGACCTGTGCACTTTTACAAAAATGTTTTTTCTACAAAAGCTATATTATTGAACCCCGTCGCTTATCTTTCTCTCGAATCTCACAAAAAATATATAAGATTCATATATGATGATGTCCTATCTGTTTGAGATAAGGAAAGAAAGTGGAGTTCTATATCATAGAAATTTCCTCGTTTGGCCAGTATAGGTTCCAGATTAGTATGTGTTCAAAAACGTAGTAATCCAGTTGACTTTAAGAGTCGTTATTTTAGTATACTTCAAAATGAAACTAAAGAAAGAAAATAAAATATTCACTAATTAAGGGTCTAGTGCTTGGTTTCGCATGAGGAAAGGGCCGTAACAACTATGTTCTTTGTGCATATCCCATAGGATAGTCTATACTTCGATGTAGTTTGACATTATTTATGAAGATACGTTATACGTTTTCATTCTGAGTTCAGAATTATTTTGCTTGTGTATGCCTTAACCTTTTCTCTAGTCTAGGAGGTGTAATTCTAACTATAATTAGATTCAAATAATGGTTTGCATCAACCCATTAGAATTCTCTTGATTTTCATTTATTGTGTCTTAAGTCAATTTAACACGATACCCTATGCTTAATTCAAATGTGATATTGGACTCTCGTTAGGTTTTTATATAATTAAATAAAATGAAATTGAAACTCAAATGCACTCATTGGGCACAAATGTGAACCACAATCTGAACACTCACATTTTGTCAATTTGCTTCAAAGTTTGCTTGTTGAGATAGACTGTAAATCCTTTCAAGCGAAAGACTTCACCAGTATACTAGAATGTGGATTTAAAAACAAATAGGGGAATTGGAGACCCAAAGTATGCAACAACCAAAATCGAAAATTTTTCCATGAAGTTGGAAAATCTTGAGAGTTCTTGTGCATGTCGAACATATTTTTAGAAACATCCTATATGACTCTGATAAAACAAACATTTTCTCAAAAGTATTCTGAAATTTTCCAAAGAGGTCAACAATATTTTTATGAACCTACTATGAAATTTTCATAATTTTCTGGACTACGTAGCTCAAGTTATGAGCGTTCCAAAATAAGACATTT
Source organism: Impatiens glandulifera (assembly GCF_907164915.1). Classification (NCBI taxonomy): domain Eukaryota; kingdom Viridiplantae; phylum Streptophyta; class Magnoliopsida; order Ericales; family Balsaminaceae; genus Impatiens; species Impatiens glandulifera. The sequence goes on from NC_061866.1 coordinate 25,785,700, forward strand.
TTTCGAACGAGACAAATGAAAAAAATATTTTTTTTTTGAAAATATAATATTTTTGACCTTCCCTAAATTATTGAAATTTTTCTAATATCATTTAGAGGCTCTAATTGAATAAACAAGGTTGTTTGGTGTAAAAGGAATTCAAACAAGCCTTAAGAAATTTCCCAAAACCTGGATATTGAAACTTTATATTCAAAAGTGGATGAATCTGAAGTTGGAAGACCGAATTGGATGTTAGCAATAGTTAACAGGCCAAATATATTTTAATTCTCTGAAAATAATTAAAATTTGGAGTTTGAGGTAAAATAATACCAAACAAATAGTCCAGGGGCCAATTTAATTTTGAATTAAATTTTTAATTCATAATTAAACTTCCTAAGTAAATTTAAAAGAAGAAAAAGTCCAAGGGAAAACTTGAATGCACTTTGGAACTTGGAGGAAATGGAAATTTTAAAAGCTATGGGGAGATTTGTCGTCTTCCTTCGCCTGCAGATACTCGCCAATTCCCAAAGCCATGGAAGCTCTAGAAGATTCTCCGATAGAGGACAACATTTGATAGTCGTTTAGGAATCAATCCTTATGCGTCACCTTGATGTTTGTCTGAAGGTTGATGGATTCCAAAGTCGAAGAACAGAGGAACACAATGTTCTTCAAATCTGGATCGGCTTCTTAGATAGAGCGTCATCATGACCTCGCTGTCGCTCAGGAAGACTGAAGCTCATCGCGACAAAGGCTCGCCATAGCGTTGGCAAACTCAGATAAAGATTTCCGGACAAGAGAATGAAAAACAAAGAATTCTGAAGACAATTCCCCTATGGATCTAGAAATCGGACAGCGGTTAGTTCATGTAACTCGTCGTCCGTTAAGGCATTTTCTTTACGGATAGCACGAGAACATTTCTTATCGTCTGGAGATTTGGTTGTATTATCGCCGCATCAAAGAGATCACTTGGGACGTCATTGAAGAATTGGCCGGCAGTTTTTCCTCAAGCGAACAAAACATGATGATTCCGGTGACTTCTAGAACTAAGAAACGAGGCTAGTCTTGACCTAGCCTCTTCATAACTAGACTCAACTAACCTAGGAACTCCATTAAATAGATTTACCAAGCAATCAAACATCATTCAAAAAAAATCATCAATTAACTTACAAACTAAAATTATTTAATCAAACTGCCAAATCACCATAATATCGACTTTGGTGTAAAAAATCGATGTCTTTCATGAATTACAAAGACATATGAACTATGAGACATACTTGAAGCAACCAAAGTAAAGAAGAAACTGAATTTGAAACTAGCTCGTCGGAGAAGATGAAACTCGACGAAAATGCCTTCCCATTGTTTTTTGTTTGGTTGATGTCTCTCAAGTTCATTCTCTTGGGTAACTAGAAAACTTAGAAAATGAATCCACCATACTCAAATTAATGACGCAACATACTTAAATACCCTTAGACAAAGGGTAACTTAGGATTTAATTTTTTTTAGGAAAACCGGTAACTCGGTTGACGAGTTAAACCTACCTATTTTCCTCTTGAGTCGTGCCTAGGTTGATTTTATCCTTATAGGTAACTGGTCATGATATACTTTGAGCCTTTGCTTGAGAAAAACTATCAAGTGTAGACCGAGCTACACATTTTAGTTTGGTCTTTTCTAGTTTCAGTTTTCAGCCAACACGGATCAACTAAAACTTTTAATGGCCATAACTTTTGACTCCCAATACCATTGAGGCTAATCCAGGGTGTGTTAGAAAGTTGAGCTTGTTATCTTCGACATTTGTGTTGTAAGAAATTTTCAAGACTGTCTATTAGTCCATGCAATTTTTAATGGAGCGTCGAATGTCTCAAAGTGAATAACTTGGTTTACGATCGACCTAGCGTGTGATGTAAGTCGAACCATGAGTACTACTTGGTATCAAAAGAAAGCTAACTCAAATTCCTTTACAATAGTATCTAGTTTACTCAAATTATTGAGCCAAAATAAAAGATATGAACTTTTAAAGTCACCTTATTCTTCATTTCGCACCGGGAATAAAGTGGGTCAACCTTCAACGAGTTGTCGGGCTAAATTGACCACCTTAATCGTCAAATGGAGATGCGGTACTAGTTCCATTCGAATGGATTGCGTCTTAGCTTCCCAAATATATGTCATCATCTAAAAACAAAGCATTATAGCTTTAGTTATGAAATATACATCGTAGACATGTTAGGTTTATTCCAGTCTAAGTCGCATAGTCTTGTACTGCCGATTCTAGGGAGTCAAATGCGCCGACTTCATTTTGGGTACAAATGAACATCATAAAAGACTCTTTTAGATTTCCAAATCATCCAAGAATAAGAACGACTAATTCCATTAAGCATAGTGACCTGGATGATTTTTCCAAGTTGAGGGTCCTTCCAGAATTTCTTCAATAAACAACACCCCAAATACACATGATTTAGGATTTTTTTAAATAATCATCCATCTAGCGTTAGCATGACGTCAGCACGCGCGTTTTTTGGAATTCTTTGACGCGTGACCTTGTGCATTGACCTCTGTTGACCCTCTCTTGACTCAACAAGTTCAACTTGGTTTTGACGTTTTTCCCTTTTGAAGGTCTTCTACATAAAATTACTAACAATAATATTATACACAAAATTCTTGATTTTTCAAACAGAATAATCTTAACTTTTCAGATTTTTTGAATTCCGATTTTTATGAAAAATGACGTAAAACTGGCTGTTGGGTAGATTTTGTCCAACAACAATATTATACTCAAAGTTCATGATTTTTTAAAACGTTCATTCTAAACGTATGAAAATATATGAAGCCCAAGTAATTTTAATTTTTGTTCTCTCGGTCCAATAATCAAGTATGAACATCACTAGACTGTGCAGATTTATTTTAATTTTGGTGTGTAAAAATTGAGTGTTTACAAATATCATTCAGAAGTTGTTATAAAAAAAATTCGTATATACCAAGATAACATCGAAAGGTATCTTAAGGAAAGCCACGATCATTCTCCAAAAATGGAATAGCCTAGAAGTTCAAAATAGAGAAGCTCTCATGACTCCCTTCTCCTCAATGATGTCATGACCATATTATTGGCTCATTTTTTCTTGGCTCAGGATGGCACTGAATCATCTTATAAAATATTTGAAATAGCTTTCCATCTACATAGAGGAGATAAAGACCCATCTGATTTCATCCTAGAATAGACTCTCCTTGGATTAAATGAATCATACCAAGCTTCTTCAATAAGTTAAAAGGGTTTACCACTCATCCTATACATTTGGCTACTCGATAAGCTTGATTGCATTCAATTAATGCCCCTGGAGACCATATAAGAACCATCATTCAATACCGAAGGATAAAAAGAGTTATACCTGAACCTCTCATAAAAGACGACGATCATGTTAGGGAATTACTTTTGTGGTCATCCATCCGGAGAATGGCTTATTAAATAAACAATATTCGAGTGATCATACTCATGGTCCTGGAATGGTTCACATCTTACTACACACAACTTATTCAAGGAAATTGGTCTTGACATCATATCACCATAAAAAAATGTTGGTTATCTTGAAAAATTGCACAACATCTCAAAGATGAGAATATTTAAGGAATGAAGTAATTGCCTGACGAATATCATCGAATAAAATGAGTACAACAAGAAGAATGAGCGAGAAGATAATGCAAGTGTTTGAACAAGCACTAGTATGGCCTAAATCTGCACACCTTGTCTTCTCATTTCTTATCTAATCTTTCTTAAATATAAATAAGAGAGACATGTATTTGTAACATGCTACCAACGTTTTTATAATAAACTTATTTTTTCTAAAAATAGAACTGGAAAAGAGATGTTTATTCTCTAGGTTTCACATAAATACATAAGCAATGCATTAATAAACTAACTATAATAGCTCGAAACTCATTTCCCATCTATCAATCACAGTCCTCGACCGCGACTGATCGACATAGCCCTAAGAAGAAGAGATCCAATAACAAGATGTTTCATGATCCTCGAAATGGCTAAACAAACTCAAACACCTTAAGTAGTCTCAATGACCGAATTCAAGGAAATTTAGGTAACTCTTCAACATGTAACATCAAAACTCGCAATAATCATAAGTTCTTTGACTAGTCATGATACGCCTTTTACATCTCAAAACATATAATCCCATATTTTCATCATCAATCTACCCTAATCTTGTTCACTCCTGTCAATCCCAATACTCCTCTTGGCCCTCAAACCTAACAGAAAGTCTCGTTCTACCAAGATTTTGATGATGATTACCATAAGACTATTAAGGAATAAGATGAAACTTAGATAAACCCACTAGAAATCTATGGAGGACCGATCCTGGTAGTCAATCAACCTCCCTCAGTGGAGTAATAGAAAAAGTTGGATCAAGTACAAGCCATTCAAACCGAAATAAAGGTTCAATTGGATAAGATAGCTAAAGGAAAAACATTGATGAACACCAAGAATGGAAAGTTATCATGAAAACGACTAAAAGAGTCGCCATCCTAATAGGCGACAAATTAGTATCCTTATCCAAGTATATTGGAAAAAGTGATTTGTTTGTCTTCTTCAAGATGTACACATTAGCAATGGCTCCATTACAACTTATTGATCCAACCATACTCCACATATTCTCCTAATACTTAGATGATACTTCCCTACGATGGTACCATCAACAAAAAGTGGTATACTTAGAAATTGTTGAAGAATTAGCGACAACATCCATCAAATGTTTCAGCATGTACCTGTACCTTAAAAGACTCGGAAAAAAAGCATAAAAACATCAAACAAGGGTAAAACAAAAAGTTCATAGTTTTCATAGAAGAGTGGAAAGCTATGGTAGATGAAATTGATTCGCTGCCTAGCGAGCAACAACAAATTGATATGATTTAGGAAAGCATGAATGGTTGTTATTTTGTAATATTTACAGTGAAAACATTTCAAAACATGAAAATACTCTTGAAAATGGTAATAACCTCGATGATGCAATCGAGAAAGAGAAATGGCGTGGTAAAGTGGTTAAAGCCTACCAAACCATAAGTTGATTCCTGAAAAATGAAAAGGTCAAAGTACACCATGTGGTGACCGCCTAGTAAAAGTTTGCACCCACAAAGACAAGTCCTAACAAAATATCACATGCCAAGATAATTATCCCAACATCGTCAAACATACTAACTCTAAAGACACACAAGCCTCCAAAGTCTTCGATAACTTAGGTATGCCATAAAGCCAAGTCTTGATATTTGACCCAAAAAAATTGAATTAACTAAACCAAGGATCTAGAGAATCGATATACAATTATTTGGATACTTTGAAAGAACCCCGTTCAACTATCATCAGATGAAAGGTCATATACTCTAAAACACATTTTCTAAGATTTAATCGATCAAAGTATAATCACCAAGTTTGAAATGATAAGGAACTCATTACCTGACCATTAAACGAATGCGGTCAACATAAGGGATGATATACACTACACCAAAGTATTACTAAGACTAATCCACGATGTCTAACTTGAAAACAATATGATTGACCCTTGTCCAAAAAAAAAGACGGTCAATGCTATTAAAAACTAGAATGGAAAGTGGTGGATAGTCAACGAGTGAAAATAAATTTGTTTAGTCAAAGACCATCTATACATCATAGAAACTTGAGTGGTAATGACTTTCAACCCAGCTTTGGAAAAGCGACGACGATTGACGTGCCAAGTGGTATTATACCACCTTTTGTAAAAGAAAATAAAACGAACCTAGAGCCACCCTAATAACAGTCATTTGAGCCAACTAAAAAAATGTATACATTTCCATATGGTAAATTCTTATATATTCAATCGAACACAGGAAGACCATCTTAAACAAACTAGGTAGGGCCAACGTCCCCTCCAACAATACACTAAAAGAAGTGGTGGGAATGATTACTACAAGCCCGCAATGTTAAATGATCGTTTTTGACAATAAGAATTTGTCGACATCTGGAGAAACTCATACCAAGTCCCTCATTAACGCTCATCGATAATGGCTCTGTGTTAAACATATGACCCTAATGGAAACCTCGAGAAAATTGGTGTATCTAGATATAGGGTCATGCCATCAAACCTATGTGAAAGATGTTTCAACAGCTCCTGATAGGAAATAATGGGAAGCCTAAACAGCATCATACAAATAATACCAAAAAGAAGAATGTATTCGAGCAAGAAATAAGCGATATTTTGTTTCACCACAGAAAATTATTTGATTCTTGTCTTTCAAAGAATTTTAATATCATTAAAAGTCGAATTATGCATCATAAATATGCAACCATCGTATAGTCTAATTCTTAGAAAACCCTATTTCCACCAAAAAAAATACATTGGCCTTTACCCTCATTCGACAACCTAAAATTGGAGTTAAGAGGATTCGAGATGTTCTAAATCTTTATAAAAGGTGATGACTAGCTCGTTGCCTCCGACTTTTCCACGTTTATCTTCTCATCTATAAGAATAATGTACAAAATGAGATATTTCCCTAGTATGGACATAGGCCCAAATGCCACTGACATATCATTCTTCCCACAAGTATTTCACAACTCGAAGTATTTCAGTCTAGGTTACATACCAATTGGGCTGAATATAAACAGAGTGGCTCGTGAGTTACTTATAAGTAGCAACGCTCAACTCAAACTCGATCAAACTCAAGTTTGAGTATGCTCTAGCTCGACTCGTTATATAATCAAGCCAATTTCGAGTAGTTATATAACCAGCACGAGTACTCGCCAAGCTACTCGAATATAAATATTATGTTTTAAAATTTCAAATTTAAATTTTATAATATTATTAAAATTTCAAATTATCTCAATTTCTTGATTTTGAGCTTGTAACGAGTCAAGCTCTTGAGCTACTCAAAATCAAGCTTAAGACAAGCTCTTAAGCTCGTTTAAAAATTAAGTTAACCGAGTTGAGCTCGAGCCGAGCTAGAGCACTAGTTTTATATTCGAGTTGAAGTATTAATTTTAGTACTTGATCGAGCTCGAGTTTGAGCTAATTAATATTTTTCGAGCTCGAGTTTGAGTAGACCACTACTCAAACTCGACTCGACTCGTTTTCAGCCCTAATACCAACTAAATTCGAGAAAATCCAAAATGGGAAAATATCATAGGAACACATAACAATTTTTCAGATCCTCAATGGATAGTGTGTCCGTAAAAGACAAAGAACCATGTTCTTTGACTTCCTTTCACCTTATACCAACTCTAATTTTCCGTGTCATTTTCCAAGTCATGAAATCTACTTTGATTGTTCTCATAACCTTAAAAATTTATTTGCATTGTTAGGAATATAACAAATTATTGGTGCGACGCTCTTGAAGGATTGTCTTGAACTCCAACATTAGATGAAAAGAACGAGTCATGAAATGAAATGAGTAAGATCAACCAACTAACATGAGATATAGTGACCGAAACTCAAAACGCCAATTTAGATACTAGCGAAGACGATGAAGATCCTTTTATGTATAAAAGATGTTAAATAACAATGTTATAGGAGAGACTAAGAATAGGACATCCTTTCTACCTTATAACAAATATGATAGTGTAATAAAAGAAAATGATTTTGATTATACATCGAGAATTGATGATTTATCATCTAACTCGAACAAGAACTTCGTTATGAAGTTTTTCTTGGAAAACAAAAACAAAAATGAAATCATTTCCTCTACTAAAATATAGTTGTAATAAATCTAAACACGCCCGATGACCCCCAAATAATCTTAGTTGGACAAAGTCTGAACAAGGAAGAACGTCATGATTTGGTTGAACTTATAAAAGTCATTAAAGATGTCTTTGTCTAGTCATACAAGGACATGCCAGGAATCGATCATGGGATTTTCAGACATCATATTCATTTTTATCCGGACAATAGGACAAAAAAAAATTCTCAAACGGATAATCTTGATGTTGTGACTAAAATAAAAGAGCAAGTTCAAAAGCAATTTGATGCTGGATTTCTTGAGGTTGTAGAATATGTTATATGGATAGCCAACATCATCCCCATCACAAAGAAAGACGAAAAAATACGTGTACGCATAGACTAATGAGATTTAAACAAGGCTATCCCTAATAATAATTTCCTACTACCTCACATCGACATATTAGTTGATCACGTAGCTGGTCACAAACTCTTTTCATTCATGGATGGATTCTCGGGATATAACCAAATTCTGATGATCTACCTTCATAATAGAAGTTGGAACACTATGTTATCGCGTCATGTCATTCGGCCTAAAGAATGCATGGGAAACATACTAAAGGGTGACTACATTTATTCTCCTTGATATGATCCACAAAGATACAATATATCACTTAGTTTATCATCAAGCACACTATGACATGTGACTCGTTGTTAAACTATTGAAAAATGACCAAAATATCATATGGGACAACGATTGTTAACCGGTTTTTGATAGAATCAATGACTACCTAAAATTTCCTAAAATCGTCATGCCGATAAAGCTCACCATCTCATTAATCTTATACATCACAGTAATAGAAATATGATAGGAACGGTGTAATCAATAGAGACGGGGGTCTAACAATTGATGACAACTTCTAGAAAAAGGTTTGATAGAAATCATGTTAGTGATTAATATCACTTTCTATTCTTCACAAACCCTTGCAAACTCTTGAAATGATTCAAATGCGGAACTGTTTGCTCAGGTTTGAAGCTTCGAACCAATGAGAGAAGGGAATACATAATGTAAAGGACACAGCAAGTTGTTTATGAATGTTCAGAGACAGCTCTCCTACGTCACCCCTTCTTCAAACAACCGGAAGGATTTCAATATACTTCTTTGAATCAAATACAGTTTACTGGCTAGCTAACACTCTGTTGAAGAGAACACACTCTATTCAACTTACAATATAATTAAGAATATCTCTCATCAAGACAGATTTTGATTCTCTCTCTTGAACTTGAAGATGTTGTACAAATCAGTAAGTGCAAGAGTATAAGATTGATAGCAGGTAAAGCTGGTAAGATCGGTACGTCGAACATTGTCCTTGAGGATCTATATATAGAGTCAGGACACCAACGGTCGAATTTTCTAGATGGACACGTGGAAATCGCCTATAGGAAAGTCTCCATAGTACAAGAGTACCACAGGCTCTATGCACATGGATCTTGGCTGTACCAAACTGGTAGTGCGCCAGATATTATTCTAGAAATGTCTTTTACTGAACAAGTAGTGGGAGGAATATTCGCGTATGTGGCATTCATTCATTGGATACAAATAGCAAGCGTACCGGACTGCAAGGATGAGTGGAGCAGGAGTAGCGTACATCTAGTTGATCATGGGTAGACGTATGCTAACTTCAAACAGCTTCTGAAGCGAGGCATTAGACGTTCTCCATTAGACCACCAAGTCTAAGAGAGTTAGATGTCAACGTCTAATAGCAAAATCCAATAGATTACCAAGTCTAATGGAGTTAGACTGCACGTCTAACTACATCTATTAGACTGCACGTCTTACTACGTCTGTTAGACTGCACATCTAACTACGTATCTGTTAGACTGCACGTCTAACTACGTATCTGTTAGACTGCACGGTTAACTACGTATCTGTTAGACTGCACGTCTAACTACGTATCTGTTAGACTGCACGTCTAACTACGTATCTGTTAGACTGCACGTCTAACTACGTATATGTTAGACTACACGTCTAATTATGTATCTATTAGACTGGACATCTAACTACGTATCTGTTAGACTGCACGTCTAACTACGTATCTGTTAGACTGCATGTCTAACTATGTATCTATTAGACTACACGTCTAACTACGTATCTGTTAGACTGCACGTCTCACTACGTATCTGTTAGATTGCACTTTCTAACTACGTATCTGTTACACTGCACGTCTAACTACGTATCTGTTATACTACATATCTAACTCGCAACACGTCTAATTAGTCTGTTTCAGTCCATGTCTAATTTAGCATAGTTTTAATGCACCTGCACAAAAACAATTAAACGAATTAGCTTCATTAAAATAACGTTAGTCAAACTAATTTGACCCAACAAAATAGCAATTGGAAGTCTACTAGCTCCAGAAAATAAGAATAAACTCAAAACTGTTATGTACTACGATAGTAAAAGAATGACCAAATATGAACTTAATTATTCACTAAATGAAAAAGTATGATAGTCATTAGCATGAGTCTCCAAAAGACTAAGGAGCACTTGGTTCAAACAAGAGAATGAGAATATAAATAAGATTGATATAATTTGAAAATAAGAATTGATATGATTGATGTAAATGTAATGTTTTGTTAAAATTGTGAAATTATTATAATTAGCATGGATAGTGTTTAAATTTATGAAAGGAAAATTATTCCTATTATTTTGTAACCAAATTAGTATTAATATCTCAATCTTATTTTTATTATAGTCTATTTAATTAAAAATATAAAATATTATTATTGTTTACATCATAATTTATTAAATAAATAAATAAAGTTATAAACACCTAATATCAATTGATTATACTAATTATATTTTTCAAAAAAAATACTTAAAACAAAAGAATTGGATAGTTTACACTACATTACTCAATAGATTGCGAATATTAATTTTTTTAAATAGAATTACAAATAAAAATTATCAATCAAACCTAAACAATAGGTTAATAGTTCCTCAAACACATTTATCTTCCATATAACAATTTACTTAACACATATTATACATAGTATAACCATTTTATAACAGGTTTTATTAAAATATTTCATATTTACCATTTCGAATATTTTTTAAACGGTTTTTTATATAAAATTTTATTTTTCTTTTGTTTTATATTTTATATTTTCATTTTAATTCATTATTATAATTTTATTATTAAATATAATATTTAAAATTAATTATATAAAAATGACTATGTTATTATTAATTATTGTAATTGTTATTAAAATTTTATAAACTTATTATAAATTATATTTTATGTTAAATATTTACTAGATATTATTTAACCAATTGAAATAATATTTTTTTAATAAATAAACTAAAATTAATATTATTCTTTTAATTACAAAGAGTAATATAATTATATAATTATAATTATAATTATATTTATGTGAGAGAAATTAAACATTCTACTATAGAGAAAGTATATATAATGGTAGAGGGTGGAGTCCACAATAATATATTCATTCATCCTAATTTAAGAAGATTGAATGACTACTTAGTATGGGTAATCAAATTAATAGGGTAGAATCAGACACGAACCAATAACACAATTTATTCCATTTCTCATTACTTAGTAAGAAATTCACTCATTAAGCATTCCTAAGACACTATATGCATGTTCATCTCGTTAAATTGGTCTCCAGATTAGATCCAATATATTTATTAATCCAATAAACTTTGCATTGCATTGTCCAATCTAGCCAAATAGATGATGATATACGAATATGAAATATCCATCATAGTGCAAAAATCCATAAAAATGAGCGTTGTTATGGATTTCTTAGTTGACGTTATGTAAAAAGACGAACTCAAATTTTCTGATGTTCAAATCATGATCATCGCATCAAACTCATGGAGACCCATGTTTGAATGAGTCTCAATAAAATAAGGCTATGGAATCGAAATCCTTTTGGTTGACCCCAAATGTACCTATAACCCGGTATCTAAAAATCTCAAATATCATAATACCAATGACAAGGACAAATATGAGGCATTCCTCTCGGACCTAAAAATGGCATACAAAATAGGAGCCATTAAACTCGAAGTAAACGTTGACTTAAATTTGGTTATATCTCAAACCAATAGTATGTGGCATGTAAAAGAAGAGAACCTAATGTGGTCCCATTAATGTTTAATCAAATTAATCTATAAATTTGAACAGGTCACATTTGTTCATGCTCCAATAAGTAAAAATCAATTCGCAGACGCGTTGGCCACTCTCGTGGCTATGATCCAAATTGTTAAAGGAATTAATGTCAAACTAGTAAAGATCCGATAAAGGTATAAACATGCCTTCGAAAATGAAATGATACCTTCTTGTGAAACCACTATTAAATCCTAGTACGAAACACTTTAGAAATACATAGAATATATAGAGTATCCAGAACACTTTCGTGCAAAGGAACGATGAGTGTTGTGTAAATATTCAACAATTATGCTTGGATAGCCAACAAGTTATGAATACGATCATTCAATGGTCAATTCATGTTATGTGTAGATGATACTAAATTTAAAATGTTCATACAAGAAGTACGTGTGAGAGTTTTTGTCCCACGCGTGAATTGAATGGCTCTAGCCAAAAAAAGACTCTTACATGGATATTATTGGAAGAACCTAGAATAATAATGTGTGAATTATGTTAAACAATGACATCAATATAAAATATAAGCTAACCTAAAGCATACACTAGCATCAATGTTCTACAATTTACATCATCATGGTTCTTCTCTACTTGGGGCTTCGATGTCATCAGAAAAATATATCCCTACGCCTTTAATAGGTAGAAGCAGCCTCCTATAATATTTTGAAGTCTTCTCACGAGGAAAAATTCATCTAAACCAACATTATTTCTAGATATGGAGTCTCACATTCCCTAGTTTCAGACAATGGGCAACATTTCCAAGGGGGAGTACTACAAGTAATCGAGGAGTAGAAAATTGAACAACACAAATTATCGTCATAGAGTCAATAAACCAATGGAGTGGTCAATGTGTCCAACAAAAATATGATTAGAATCATCAAAAATATGACTAAAACATACAAGAATTGGCATGAAAAATTGACATATTCCTTGTGGAGTTACTGAATAACAGTTTCAGCATCGACTGATGATACACCTTACTCATTGGTTTACGACATGGACGTCATTCAACCATTTGAAGTTGAAATTCCTACCTTAAGGGTACTTTTATAAAGTCATATCATTGAGGAAGATTAGATTAAGTTCTTATATGACCAATTGGAAGATTAAATGTTTTATGTAAAACACAAGTCTATAGAAAAATGAATGTCAAATGTCTTCAACAAAAAGGTAAAATTAAGAAACCTTAAAGAATGTGACTTAATTCTCAAACAAATCTTTGAGCTTTTGAATCCAATGGACAAATTTGAACCACAATAGAAAGGTCCATTTTAGATCAAAAAATAATCTTTGGAGGAGCCATCCATTTAGCTACAATAGAAGGTGAGGAATTTGTCGCTCCATTCTATATAGACGCGCTCAAAAGATATTTTGTAATAACACTAAAGGACAAGCATGGTATTAAACACAAGTTTCAGAAGGGCTTGTTTCAATAGTATTTTAATCATGTTTCACAAACATCCATCAAATTACCACAAATCAATAGGTTTTGTATAAACTATGAAATACACGATTCTTCTAAAAAAGAAATGAGGTGGAGAAAGAAGATAGGTAGGAAACCTACATTTGTATGTCTCATAATAAATCTCTCAAAATTCTACTTTTTTTCAACAAAAACTTATGAGAAAAAAATAAAATCGTAATCTCTTTTATAAATTGGTAATAAGTATTTTAGAAAATAAGTAAGAGTCAAGTTGAGATTATTATTTTCAACAAAAAGTGATCGTCTCAAAAGTAACTCAATAATTTCACTAAAAACTAATTGAAGGATATCGATTATAAGCTCTTTTTTATATTATATGAATCGTAAAGAAAAGTAACTCTTGAAGAAAATTTTGAAAAAATAAATGAAATAAACCAAAAAGTCAATCCAAAAGCAACAACTTGAGAATAATACCACATCTCTTACTAAATAAATGAAAAGAGAAATTTAAAACCCAAGTCTTCAAAAAAACTATAAAAATAAATAACAAAAACAAGAATATGAATATGAATAAATAAAAAATATTAAAAATGATTCTATGTTTTTTGATATTTTTAAATTACCATTTATTGCACACTAGTCTTCATTGTTATGATAAAAACCTAAATTCACTGATTCTATCAGATATACCTCGGAATCCAAAAGACTCAAAGAGGTTAAAATATTGAAATTATCATTTTTTGCTCATTCAAACTTTAGTCTTGATTACTATGGTAAGAGCATAAATGTATAAATTATATCAGATATACCTAGATTCAAACAAAGAAACGAAAAGAAAAAAATAATCATCAACTCGAAGCATAAAACTTTTAAACACTCTCCGAAAAAAGTTTTAAAGGAATTAAGGTTTTGTTCCAATTCCTAAAAAAAATTGACCAAACCAACTACTATCAAGAGTTGTGAAATCCTTTTATTAAAAATAATCTTAGAGGATGATTATCTTCCAATAAACATCCATGACCGGTGATTTGCAAACAGTTTTGTAGGTCATGTTGAAATAAAGAAAAAAGAATAATTTTCTATTGAAATAATTCCTTAATAAGGTAATGAACGTCATGATCAACGTTATAAAGTGTCATGAACTGTCATCTCGCCCAATGCGTCAACAAACCCTAAAAGAGTAAGATGCTCACTCAAATCCTCAAAAGGACAAAAGATCAAGAATTTGTATATGTTCAATTAAAACATATCTTTTGATAATACATATTATCATTTATACATGATCGATCTAAACAAGCTATTTGTCAATAACACACAGAATATTTTGTCAAGACTCACGTCAAAATATGTTTTTTGATAGTACTTACGAGCATTTATAAATGATCATCCTATAGACACTATTTGTCAATAGCATACAATCACGTTAAAACAAAATCTATCTTTTGATAGTACTTACAATCAATTATGTTGATCGCCCTAAATCACTATTTATCAATAGCACGTGTGAATACTTGGTCAAGATTCACGTAAAATTAAAACCTATCTTTTGATGGTACTTACGATCATTTATACATGATTGCTCTAAAATGATATTTTTTAATAGCATGCATGAATAATTTGTCGAGATTAATGTCAAAACAAAACATATATGTTATAGTATTTACGATCATTTATACATTATCGCCTTGAAGATGTTATTTCTCAATAGCACATGTGAATACTTTGTCAAGATTCACATCAAAACAAAACATAAATTTTGATATTACTTACGCTCATTTATTCATGATCACCTAAAGAAATTATTTGTCAATGGAATACTCGAATACTTTGTCAAGATTTACGTCAAAACTAAATATATCTTTTAATAGTACTTATGATTATTTATACATGATCACAATAAAAAGTTTATTTACGTGAATAATTTATCAAGATTCACGTCAAATCAAAACTTATCTTTTTACAGTATCTACGATCATTTGTATATGATCACCATAAAAACAGTATTTGTCAATAGCATATGTGAATACTTTGTCAAGATTCACGTCATATCAAAACATATATTTTGATAATATCTACGATCATTTATACATGATCACCAAACAAAAGTTATTTATTAATAGCATACATGAATACAATTTCAAGATTCACGTCAAGTCAAAAATCTATCTCTTTTATTACCCATAATCGTCTATGATCGTCCAAAAACAATTAAATTAAAATAATATTACATCATAGTTGAAAAAGGTTCTATTTGTTAATAGTCTACATAAATAATTTATCAAAATAAAATTTCTCTCTTGCTAGTACTTCTAATCATTCGCAAATGATCGTTCTAATAGATTCTATTTAGACCACACAAATACGTTGATAAGATTCATGTAAGATCAAAGTCAAATAACTCTAGGTCAATGTTATGGTAAATACCAAACTATAAGATATTAATAATAATGAATAAATATTTTGAGTTTTTCATTGTTTGCCACATGCATAACAACACGAAGACAATGTCAACATCAGCCACGACCAGGTTATGTCCTTCTATCACTCCATGATAAAAACCATAAATTGGATAAAAAAGAATATAGTACATTTATGTCAAACTTGAACTCACAGTTTTTTTAGAATGGATTTACAATATTACAATTATGGTATATTTATGGTATACAATCTTGGTATAAGGAAAAAATAAATTTGACAAAAAGAAACTATATCTTTTGATATATAATCTTGATATTATGAAATAAGATTAAAAAGTAAATTATATCATTTATTATGGAAATACAATTAGAAAAATATGGTGAGAATATTTTGGAAACACTTGGAGAGTTCTAAACAAAATATTGACCTAGCTAGAACTTATTCAAACGTGCAGTTGGACACTTTATAAAGTCAAGTAATTTCCTTAAGAACATCACTTCCTTTTGAGTTATGTGTGATATTTAATTTTGATAGAATTATTGTAATATTCATGTAACGTTTTTGATAATAAAGTTGAGAGTTTTGTGTGCTTCGAAAGTGGAAGTAGGCCTGCTTTAGTCAAACCACTATAAATATTGTGTCTGCGTTCTTTAGTTTCTTTCTTTTATTTCGGTAAGTGTTGTTATTATTATTTAATTGAGGAATCTTTTGGTATCCCAATAAGTGGTATCAGAGAAAGGTTGTTCGAGAGGAGAGAAAGCTAAAAGCTTGGATGATCCTTCGAGGGTTCTTGACAAGTTCTAGGGAGGTTTCCAAAATATATCAAATTGTATTTCTTATTATTATGAATGACTGTCAAGTTTGAGGTGGAAGAAGTATGAGTTACTTGATGTCTAAGGAACAAACCAAGAAGAAAGATTGTAGACAAGAAGACATTGGAGAAGGCATAATTGCAAGAGGTAAATAATATTTTGAGAAAGAAGGTAGAGCATTAAGAGTTATAAGTTTATGTTGAAGACTAAAAAAAATGTGGAATACTTCAGGTATTAGTAGGAAGGACACCTCAGAAATAATTGTCTAAAACTAAAGAAGTATTATAGAAAACGTTTTGTTTTGAAGTTAAAGAGATTGACCATTGCTGGTGAGCATGGTACTTTAGTTGTTATGGAAGGAGTAAATAAAAATAATGTCTAATCTCTAAAGGTAACTCACAAGTATGTTTAGTTATTATCTCCAATGTCACTCAATATAAATCAAGGTTCTAGAATATGAGGCTTAGCCTTAAAGGCTTGCCAGAATTGGGTAACAAATGAGTTCTTCATAAAAGATTTTAACTCATGTTAATTCAAGAGAAGTTGGATTCAATGTCAAAGAAATTTGTTTTTATTGGATTTTTATATAATGTCAAAGGGTATAGAGTTTAGCTAAAACAAGATGGAGATAATATTATTCTAGGTCAAAATGTAAAGATCGACAAAGTTGGAGCACAAACAATATAGACACAAGTAGTGATTCAAGAGGAATCATAACTCAAGATTGAGATATATCATCAAAAAGGCACACTACCAATGGAGAATTGTCATGGGACCATTGAGATTTCTTATAATATTGGGAAGGAGGATCATCTTGGTGAAGATGTATCATTGACCATGGATGAAACAAAGAATGGTACATAACAAGTCTTATCAAAAAGGCATTTATTGATGACAATATTGTCGACATTTTGACAAGGCAATCCTTTGGGCCAAAATGAAAGATTGCATTGAGTTGGCGTATGATTAAGTATTGGCATATTTCTAGTTAACACGCAATATGAATGAAAGACGAATAAGAGTAAGACTAATGGAAGAAACTAATAAGTCTAGGTGGAGAAATCATGAAGTAACTCCTCAAACAAACAAAGAAAAAATCATTGTGTTAGGATCTAGATCACCGATGGCGGACCGGGGTCTGGCCGATTAACACTTTCTGACAACACTCAACGGTTGGCGTTAATCCGGTTAGAGATTAACACCGGGTTTCAATACTACACAAACTGTCACAAATTCTTGAACCGAGTTCAAGTGCGGAAGTGGTTTGTTTCAGGTTGAAGCAACAAATACAGGATGAATGGAGATAGAGTTTGGAGAAAGTCGGTTAGAATGATGTAAGTCGGTTGGGACAGTACGAGTCAGTTAGAAAGCGGAACCGCAGAAAGTAAAGAACAAGACACAGGTTTTTATGGATGTTCGGAGATAAAACTCCTACGTCACCCCTTCTTTTCAAACCGCGAGAAGGATATTCACTAAGGAATACTCAACCACACTACACAATCGAGACTTATTTACTGCTCGATAAACACTCTTACAATTCTCACAGAAATTGTAATCACACTTCAAATGACAAATTAAGCTTTTAATCTTGTAGAGAGATAAACACAACTTGTAACTTGGGTTGTTGGCGTTCTTAATTGTTGTGTCTCTTGATTTTTAGAACTGTTGTAACTTCATTTACTCCTCTTCAGCTCCTTCTTTTATAGGTGAAATGTGCCAACGGTCACATTTCTTCAACGGATACATTCAGGGTAATCCTTGATTTTAATTGGTTAAGTAGAGGTTCAGCATTGCATTAATTGCGGTTTAAGCTTCCAAGGTATGGAGCAGACCGACTTCATTTGTCTTATACTTAATATGGCAACTGTCGGTTGGCCAGGTACCTACATCTAGAGAACTGCACCTTTGACTTGTACCAAAATGGAAACTGTTTCTTTAGGCAATCTTCTGCAGCCTTCAGAGTATCATCAGACTTGTATGGATATGACAATGTCAGAGTCTGTTCCTTTGGTATTATCTTCCATAGATACTTAAAGTGTTTGTTTGCACCAATTTGTAGATTATACTTAGTTTGATAATCTTGACTTCTTTCTTTAAGTAGTCTCTTCGTCGGTTTTCGGTTGAATATTGCATTTCAGTTTAGGATGACTACCGGTAGTTTATAGCTTCAGGTTAACCGGATAACTTCCGGTTTTGGGTACATCCTTTGCTTCTTCTTCTAACTGGTTTGATTACTTGACCGGTTAGATTCTTGACCGTTCCTGCACAGAGAATTTGTTTTTGTTAAGTTCTTATTTTAACCGGTCTAATTTATCTAACAATTTCTCTCTTTTCGATTATTTTATTTAAAATATTCAAAATCATGTAAGAAGTAAGAAGTAGGCCAGTTGTTTTAAAAATTTGTTTGGCCGAATTTTTGAAGAAGGTTTAAAAATATTTTAGAAAAATTTGAGAAAGTTTTTGTCTTTAAAGAAAATTTTTATCTTATCAATTTCTCCCTTTTTGATTATTTTATTTAAAATATTCAAAATCATGTAAGAAATAAAATGTAGGCCGGTTTCCAAAAATACTTTATATATATAAAAATAGGAAATATTATAAAGTTGACATAAATAACAAACAATTGAAGGTCTATTCCCTATTTTTGTCATCTTTAGGCATATATCTCTTGTGATATTCAGCCATCATTCCATTTCCTGGATTGCAAGGATCGCTGCCAAATCCAGAGGAGGATGCTTGACCGCCCGAGGTGCCGGTGATTGGTGGAGCTTGTGCTGGTGGAGGAACCGATCTGAGTGGGAACACATTAGCGCACCGCACCCTCTTCTTCAGCGGTATAGCCTCGTCCTCAACTTCTACAACTTCTGGTGAATCCTGGTTGATTGGAGGAGCATTGGTCGGTTTAGCAATCTCAACCGACAGTTGTTGAGTCCGTTTAGCCGCTGTCTTCTTGGTGGCCTTTCTTCTATTTCTTCTTCTATCAACTTTTGTTGGATTAGTCGAGCCGCGTCCTCATTCGCTTGTACCGCTTATTCCGGTGCAACATTTTCTACTACCTAAACGTGTTGGGCCAGGCTCGCATCCGCCTGTTCTCTTTCCTTCTGTATCCGCCTGTTCTCAGCTTCTTGGAGTTTTTGGGCCGCGATCTCATTCGCTTTCTCAAGTGCCTCGTCGGCCGGCTTGGCCGCAATCATTTCCGCAAGCTGTTCGGAGACCGCTTGTAGTGATGCTTCGGTCAGGGCATGCTTTTCTTCAAGCGCTATCATTCTTTGAAGTATCGAACCGGCCTGGATACCGGATTGAAAATGGCCCTCTTCAAGAGATGCCAACCTTTGATCTGTTGACGTAAGTTGTTGAGCGGTATGATTGTGACCCTTTTCAAGAGTCGTTAACCTTTGATCCATTGAACCGAGCCGCTGGTCGGTTAGAGCAAGACCTTCCTCAAGAGTTGTAATTTTGTGTGTCGTTGAGATGATCAGCTGGTCGGTTAGAGCGTGATTCTCTTCAACGGCTGTAAGTCGTTGGATCGTAGAGTTGAGCATTTGACCGATAGACTTAGCCAACAGGTGTGATATTTTCACCCTTTCTTTCACTTTAGTCTGCCACGGGATGATGGCATCTTGGAAAAATTCCTCGATGTATGCCTTGACGTGGTCCTCGGTTAAGACAGGCGCCGACGATTTATCGGTTTGTGGGGACCCGGGTTGATCGGGGATCGGATTACCCATATCTGTTTCAATTCTGTTGAACGTGGAATCCGGTGGAGGAGGGGCATTCTGATCTCTTCTGGATTGGGACCGCCATTGGATTTGGATCCGTCAGGTCCCTCATCATCGTTAATATGAGATCTTGAGAAATGTGAAGCTTCTTGATGACCAGCTTCCGATTCCAACCGCGTCATCTCATCGGTCACCTCTTGTTCCTTAGTCTTTAACATCTCCAGCACTATTATATCAAGTTGGTTTTTGTCCTCTGGAGGGACATTCTGTTCATGAATGTGAAGGATGTGGCCGGTGAGTTCTTTTAACCGGGCGTGCGTTTCAACCATCCTTCCTCTTCTAAGAGCGGTGACAACGCTCTTTGTTTCGTCAGTTCAAACACCGACCTCTCCATTTCCACCAGTTTTTCCCATTTCTGATGAGCGGGACACTCTGGTAACATGTCGGCAAAACCGACTTCCTCTCGTAGAAGATTCCACTGATAGTAAACATTGCTCACAACATGAGCCTGCTTGAAGAGCTGCTCTATTATTTGGGAGACAAATGCCTCTCATAATTGTTGAATGTCGTCGTCTGCGGTTTCGGATGCCTCCGGTTGTCTAACTGGACCGGATTCAAAATTTGTGGCCGGATTTTCCTCATCGACGACCTTCCCTTTTCCTTTGTTTAACCGATTCTTCTCGGTGTCGTTGGAGGTTGTGCGGCTAGAGCTAGATGCGGAGTCCTACGAATTCGAAATGTCGGTTTGAATATTTGCCGACCCGGATGTATGGGGAACCGCTTTGCTTCCGGATTATTCTGTCTCCGGTGCCTTCTTCTTCCTAGATTGTGATTTCTTAGATTGAGTGGATGGTTGTTTAGCGGTTGAGGCCGTCGCTCTGCTCAGTCGAGCCGTTGTTCTCAAAAAGTGGGTAGATTTTATTATTTTGCTGTGAGGGATAAGGACACTTGGGCCAGTTTCGATATTTGAATGGAGCATCATCTTGCCGAGCGGAACAGCATATCCCTGAGAACGTTTTGAGGTCGGATCTACCATCTCACAGAGGTTAGAGAAAACGACATTGGCCCAGTTGATTTGAATACCTCAAACTATACCGGCCAACATCTCAATCTTCGAACTTGTTAGGCTGTCGTAGTTGCCTCCCCTTCCTTGGACCAACTTTGAGATAATTTTACAAAGTGGCCTGTATTCCGGTTTCAGGTCTGTTTTCTTACCGAGCACCACTAACTGTTGTTTAGAATCCGATACAGCACAGCAAACCGCAAGAAGTTCGTCAGCGTCCATGTCTTCAGTGATGTCACAACCTTCTATCGGTAGGTGGGGAGCTTCAGCAATTAATTCCTTTGTAACCTGAAACGGTTTTCCACCGACCGTTGCGGATATGGTTTCTTCATTGAGTACGGCGATTTGGAAGAATTCCGTGACCGCGTCTTGATATATGACGAACGGTCCACCTAGGAAATGCTCCAGCCCTGAGGCAGTTATGAGTTCCAGCACTTGTTTAGCCTCCGTCGAACCATTGGTTCGAATATCTTCGAAGTCTACATGGAAAATGTGGTTGAAAAGTGCAGAATCACGACCCATTTTGATTAGAAAGATTTGGAGTTAGAAAGAATGAAAGCTTGGAAGATTAGGTGATTGCTAGAGAGAGAAAACATATTCTTGGAAGAGGATAATAAGAAGACGAATGAGGATATTTATAGGCAGTGGCCTGGAATGTCAACCAACGTGAACCGTCACATCAAGAAAAGGCGCCAAGGTTTTCCCTCCAAAATGAGTTGGCGGTAAACTCTTGGGCGGCAATCCTCTTTGGCGGGAGGCCTTTTGGCGGAAAGTGATTAAAGCGGTAGATATTTTAACCGGTAACTAATGAAGCGGTAAACAATTTAACCGGTGGAGAATTTAAACCGATATTTGATTAAGGATGAAATAGACATGATGATGATAGAGCCGATATGAAGATCGGTTTGAAATACACATACAAGATTAAGATAAAAAATTAACCGACTTAGAACCTAAAACATCCTAGATATTTTGTCTTCTACCGCTTCCTTGGTGAGGACATTTGAAGGATTCACCGGTGTCCCGGTCCAAGGTTTGGAACGAAGGCTCGAACGACTCGGCTCAAATGAGGAGCATAGCCGAACCGTTTCTTCGTCTCGACCATAGTCTTCAGGTTGTTAAAAATGAATGATGCCCAGTTGATGGAAGTTGAGCTGATGATATAGGTCATCATGCCAAAGGCTTTTCTGGAGTAGTTTTGATTGGGGGTCTGGCCGAGGATCGAGCGGTTAATGATCTCATGCAAGAGTTGAATGTGGGGAGCAAGGTGGGCTTTAAGGCCGTGGTTTTGAACCGGTGTGTCGGAGGCGGAGAACATTTCAGCGTATTCATCAAATGTACTGCTCACCCGTGGTAGAAAGTCCGAAAACCCCTCGGTTGGGAGGTTGAACATCTCGACGAATAAGTTTTCCGAGAGAATGATGATATTGGTGTTTACAATGGAAATGATGACACCGTTATGTATAGCTGCATTGGAAAGGAACTCCAGTACCTCTAGAAGAAAGAGAGGTCCGGATTCATCTAGGAATTCGCGGAGGCCGATGTCAATCAAAGATTCAAAGAGTACTTCCCTTGTTTCATTTTTCTCAAGGGATAACACTGAAACAAAGTTGATGCACAAATAGTTTCGGAGGATGGGATGAGACATTTTTCAGATTTACTTAGAGATGTAGAATGTTGTCTTGGAGTGTATTGGAATGAGAGTGAGAGGCATCTTAAATAGATTGGAAATGAGAGGTGGCATAAGAGAATTTAAGATTCAGATTTCGTTTTGTCTCATTAATACTTTGGAATATTTATGTTTTCAAAACGTCTTGGGAAGTGGTGATTTTGATCGGTTACGGAGGTCGAAGTTGAGAATCTAGTTGGAAACCAACTAAGTTTGTGTAGTTTCCCATGTAGTTAGAATTCAAAGGTACTAGAATTTCATTAAGAAAAGGTGGATTACAGTAAACCAAAAGGAAACATAGCCGATTAAGATAGATAGAAATACAACCGGTGCGTGAAGCAAAATGACCGGTTGTCCGAAGGAGTGATTCTTTATTGGCCGGAGGAGGTGATGTTTCTTTGCTTTTTCTTCGATGCTTTCTCAAACCGCTCATAGAAGGAATCTGCGGAATCCCTGGTCAATACATGGGATTGATGCAACTCGTCGTTTGGACAGAGTGGAACCCCAAGTTCGATGAGTAGAGAGCTTATTTGAGGAATAAAACCGGTGTGTCGGGTATTGATCATCCAGATTAGGTTGTCAAATAGCAACCTAGACCAGTTTACCGGAGTATCGGTCGTTATGGCGGTCATGATGTTAAAGATCGTGGTACAGTAGGTATTGGTGACATCCTTTCCCAAGATGGCTTTACCAATGATGTCGTTGAGGAGCTGATATTCGTCCCTCAATGATGATCGTGCACCGTGATCATCGACCGGAGAGTTGGAGTGGGAAAATTCCAGAGATATTTCGGCTTTCTGTTCAGCCAAAATGGACAGGTCTGTAAGACCTTCCTTGGAAAGGTCAAAGCACCGAGCGAAATCTCGCTCGGTGAAGTCGAAAACTGTTCCTCTTACCCTTGACTAGATAAGAGTGTCGAAAAATGGAGTGCCACGAAAAACTCTGGCATTGTGAAAGAATTTGGTCACGGTTTCAGGAAATATGATATGTTTGTCATCTAGGAAAGACCGAAGACTAGTACTGTCCAAAGACTTGATCATTTTGAAAATTTCGTAGTGTTTTGTGCCTTGTGCTGTGTCAAAATCAACTTGAAGAATGTTCTGGAACTGAGACATTTTTGCCTTAGTAAGATGAGAGGTTGAGGGTGTGAATATTTGTTTGATATTCATCTAACTTATATATCAGTTGAAGGGTGATATAAGTGAGTAGTATTATCCAGAGGGTAGCAGGTAATTTAGTTTATTAGTTGTAGGATATAACATCTTGCATGAATTAGGTGTGTTTACAGCCTAAGGGTGTGAGTCATAGGCCTAGACAATGAGAGATATTATATCTTCACGTCTTTTGAGGCATGACTGCCTTGTTTTAAAAAGGAATTTATTTCAGAACAGATACGTCCAAACACAGACAATTGTTCCATTTTTGTTGGGAAGCCAGATATTCTAAAGTATAATATATTCAGACCGGTTGGTTTTCAGTCATTGGTCCCGATGCAGTTAATTAGTGTAGGTACTAAGTAACTGGTCGTTTTACTGTAACTGATAGACAAAGCGGTTTTTCAATAAATACGATGGTAAATTCGGTTTCCGACATTTTAGGAAGAACTTCCGGTTTTGTCTGTCCGAACCGATTTTTCCCTTTAGAGGTTAAGGTTTTAAGAAATGAGTTAATTTATATCGGTTAAACCGAGGATGTTTCTTAAGAAAGAAAACTTAGCTTCCTGCAGAGGCTTTGTGAAGATATCGTCTACTTGTTAATTAGTTGATACATATTCCAACCGGATGTGCTTCTGCATGACATGTTCACGGATGAAATGATGCCTTATGTCGATGTGCTTGGTTCTAGAGTGTAAAATCGGATTGTATGTGATGGCTATGGCACTTGTGTTGTCACAGAAAATTGGAGACTCTTCGGCGGTGACATCAAAGTCTTTTAGTTGCTGTTGAATCTATAGAAGTTGTGAACAACAACTTCCGGCTGCCAGATATTCAGCTTCTACGGTTGATGTAGCAACCGACGTTTGCTTCTTGCTGTGCCATGAAACAAGCCGATCACCTAAGAATTGGCATGTTCCGCTGGTACTCTTTCTATCAACTTTACATCCTGCATAGTATGCATCAGAATAGCTTGTGAGGTTAAAACTTGAGTCCTTTGAAAAACATAGACCGACTTCAGGTGTTCCCTTTAGGTATTTCAGGATTCGTTTAGCGGCTGTATAGTGAGACTGTTTGGGATTAGCCTGGAATCTTCCACATACTCCGACCACAAATAATATGTCAGGTCTACTTGCTGTCAGGTACAAAAGTGAACCGATGATTCCACGATAGGCTGTCAGGTCTACTCCCTGACTGTCATCATCTTTATCCAACTTGATTGATGAGCTCATTGGAGTGGCGGCACAGGAACATGTGTCCATCCCAAATTTCTTTAGAAGTTCCTTTGTATATTTGGACTAATTGATGAAAGTTTCTCCTTCCAATTGTCTAACCTGAAGACCTAGGAAGAAGATTAATTCTCTCATCATACTCATTTCAAATTTGTTAGTCATTAGGG
This sequence comes from Impatiens glandulifera, assembly GCF_907164915.1. NCBI lineage: Eukaryota > Viridiplantae > Streptophyta > Magnoliopsida > Ericales > Balsaminaceae > Impatiens > Impatiens glandulifera. Next base: position 25,811,202 of record NC_061866.1, read on the forward strand.
TTGGGAATTTATCACACAGCTTAGGGTCGGTTGATCCGAAAATGATATCATCTACATATATTTGAACAAGTAGAATGTGTCCCTTTTTCTCAAATTTAAATAGGGTTTTATCCACTAAACCTATGGTGAAGTTAAGATGTATCAGAAATGCGGTTAATGTATCATTCCAAATTCTAGGAGCTTGTTATACACCGTAAAGGGCTTTATTTAGAAGATATACATGATTTTTCAGGTCAGGATTTTTAAAACCGGGTGGTTGTTCAACGTATACTTCTTCACGTAGGTCACCATTTAAAAATGCACTTTTAACATCCATTTGGAATACTTTAAAATTTTTGAAAGCAGCAAAGGCTAGAAAAATTCTAATGGCTTCAATTCTAACTACAAGAGCAAATGATTTTTAAAAATCAATGCCTTCTTCCTGTTTGTATTCTTGTGCCACTAATCTAGCTTTGTTCCTCGTAACCAAACTGTCTTCATTGAGTTTATTTCTGAATACTCATCTTGTTCCTATGACCGGTTGATCTTTCAGTCTAGGGACTAGATACCAGACTTTATTACTCTCAAACTGGTTTAACTCTTCTTGCATTGCTAAGATCCAATCCGGATCCAACAATGCTTCATCCACCTTTTTCAGCTCAATTTGGGATATGAAAGCGGAATTAAAGTATTTCTCCAGTTTTTGTCGCCTAGTTTGGATGAGTTTTGAAGGGTCACCTATAATAAGCTTAGGAGGATGATTTGTGTTCCTTTTGAGATTAGGTTTATGAATGTTTACCAAATTACTGTTTGTTTGATCAAGGCTAGACATATCGGTAGATTGAACAATAGTGTTAGACCGACCGATTTCCTCAGTTTGAACCGAGGTGTCAGTTTCCTGCTGTGTGGAAGCTTGATCCGGCTGGGTTTCAACAACACCCATTTGGTCATGGACAAACCGCCTGAAAATTGGAATATCATCTTCACTATCAGAATTTATATTATGATTTTCCAATCTGTTGTGTAGATCAAAGGATGATGTAGTGTTACTTTCAACCGATTCATCGAATACAACATGAAGAGATTCTTCCACAGTTAAAGTTCTAATATTATATACTCTATATGCTTTACTAACCGCTGAGTATCATTGCATTATCCCAATATCGGATTTTGCATCAAAAGTAGATAAGTAGTTTTTGCCATTAATGTGAATGTAACATTTACAACCAAAAATTTTAAGATATTGAATGTTAGGAATTCTATCAAAATATATTTCGTACGGTGTTTTATTGTGAAATTTGTTAATCAAGGACTGGTTTTGTGTATAACATGCAGTGATGATAGCTTCAGCCCAAATTTTTATAGCAACACCTGAGTCGGCTATCATAGACCTTGCGGCTTCCTTGAGAGTTCGGTTTCTTCTCTCGGCCAGGCCGTTCTGTTGAGGAGTTCTAGCACTGGACAACTCGTATCTAATGCGGATTCATCAAGAAATGCATTTAGAGTACTATTTGTAAATTCGGTTCCTCTATCACTCCTAATGCTATTTATACGTGTTGATTTTTCATTTTGTAAACGCTTAAGCAGTGTAATTAAATTGGATGCGGTTTCACTTTTAGATGCCAAAAATGTGACCCATGTATATCTAGAATAATCATCAATAACGACCATAGTGTAATGCATACCACCTAGGCTGGTGACCTAATCGGTCCAAATAAATACCATGTGAAGAAGGTCTAAACATCGGTTAGACTGAATGTGTCCTTTACTCTTAAAGGTTGATTTAGTTTGTTTACCCATTTGACACACTGAGCACACCTTATCCTTATTAAATATTATATCATGAATTCCTTCAACTAACTTTTTATTGCGGGTATTGTTTAAAGTCTTGAGGTTTAGATGGTTTAACCTTTTATGCCATAGCCAGGTTTGATCAGTTTTAGCTACCATGCAAACAGGATGCTCCACTTCATTTTTCCAGTGTACCTTGTATATGTTTCCTAACCTATTTCCGGTTAGTAGTGTACTACCCTGAGAGTTTTTAACTAAGCATGCATGTCTAAGAAATTCTACTGTATATCTAGCATCACACATCTGACTAATACTAAGCAAGTTAAAATGTAGATTTTCAACTAGAATTACATTGTTAATTGTTAAATTACCATGGACAATCTTACCTTTGCTCACAGTTCTACTTCTTGAGTTGTCACCAAAGACTATCATTTCCCCGGTTTTTATTTTGATGTCGGTCAGAAGGTTGCTGTTTCCAGTCATATGTCTGGAACAACCGCTGTCCAGGTACCACTCAGAATTTCCTATCCGTTTCTTCATAACCTGCAAAATACACATATTTACAACTATTTGGTACCCACATTTACTTGGGTCCATGGTTGATTAGTGCCTTGGGTATCTAGACTTTAATAAGTCGGATAACTTTCCCGCTTATGGTTCTAATTATTTTTCCTGTGCTTGGTTTGATATCTTTCTGTTGTCCTAAGAGTGCCTTATTTTGTAGTGGCTTTTGGTCTATTCTATGTGGTCGTGGATCGGTTTGTTTACCTGCTGGCCGGTTGGCTTTCCTTCTCTCGAGATGAAGCCATTTTTCTGAGTCAGTTGGACTTACATATATGATTTCTTTTTCAGGTTTTAGGTCACGTTGTGCCTCATTGTCGGTTGAAGAGCTCTTGACAAATCTTATAAAGGGAAGATTGTCTTTTGTGAGTTTTGTCTCGTTGGAGCGGTTCCGGTTGGCGGATCTGTTGTCTTCGTATCCAAGACCAAACTTGCATTTGGGATGTCTTTGATATTTTGACATCTGGTTCACCGCTTCACTGGATCTTTTCCATGCGGCTATTCGATATCTGGTTCGTGCATTTTCCTCTTCGGTCAACTCTTGAACTGACTCCTTGAGCTGTTCAGTCTCAGAGTATAGTTTAGGTGCTGCCTCGATTTCTAAAATTTCATCAGGTTGAATACTATCGGTTTCAAGAATTGGGGACTGGGGTGGTGCTATAGGGTCGGTTCTAAAGTTGAGTCGGGTTGGTACTAAGGTTAATAGATTTTTATACTCTACTACCATGTCATTTAGTGCATTAACTAAATCATCTTTAGTAAATTCTTCACAAGAAAAATCAAATACCTGTTCTTCGTTTGCCATGAGACAAGAGAGTTCATCATCGCTGTCACTGTGAGCCCATAAACTTCCTCCATCATCGGCTATCAGTGCTTTCTGAATTTCCCTCCCTTCACCGGTTTGTGAGTAGTTGTTTCTTTGGTTCTGATCATCCGCTTCCGGTCATCCCGTCTTGGTTTTCTGCATTCCCACCTGAAATGTCCCAAACAGTTGCAATTATAACATCTAATATTATATTTATCACCGTAGTTATAGTTGTTGTTTGTAGGTTGGCTTTTCTTTATGAATCTGCCAAACTTCTGTGCAAGCATTGCCATTGCATCCTCAGTGAATTGTTCAGCGGATTTGATCGGTGCAGCAGTTACAGGTTCTATAGATGTGACTAATGCTTTAGTAGCGGTTGAGTTTGCTACTTCATGTTCGATCCTGGATCTCATTTCAGACTCATATGCCTTCAGATCTTCGAATACATCGTGTAGCTTCATCTTGTTTAGGCAGTTTGATTCTCTCATCACCATCGTCTTTATGTCCCATGCACTCGGAAGAGATCTTAAAGCTTTGATGATTGTTTCCTTATTATCATACTTCTTTCCAAGAGTTGATAGCTCATTTATCACATTTGTAAACCGGTCACTGTACTCCCTCATGGTTTCTCCTGGCTTCATCTTGATGTTTTCAAACTTCTGGGTAGCCACCATTATCTTGTTTTCCTTGGTTCTTTCATTTCCCTCATGAAGTTGAATCACTGTTTCCCATACTTCCTTTGAGGTTTTGCAATCTATGACCTTATAGAAGGTATTTCTGTCCAAACCTTTGAAGATATGATTTTTGGCGTGATTATCAAGATTGTTTCTCCTCTTATCCTTAGCTGTCCAATCCTTTTTATCTTTATCAATCTTTATCGATCTTTCAGACATGATGAACGACATCTCATCATCCATAGTGATTAGGTGCAAGTGCATGCATATCTTCTAGTTGGCGAAATCATCACCTTCTAGCATTGGAGGCTTCTCGAAAGTCATGCTTGCTTGCTTCGGGTTGCTTGAGTATTGAAACTAACTGCTCTTATACCAATTGTTAGGATCTAAATCGCCGATGGAGGACCGGGGTCTGGCCGGTTAACACTTTCTGAAAACACTCAACGGTTGGCGCTAATCCGGTTAGAGATTAACATTGGGTTTCAATACTACACAAGCTGTCACAAACACTTGAACCGAGTTCAAGTGCAAAAGTGGTTTGTTTTAGGTTAAAGAAACACATACAGGATGAATAGAGATAGAGTTTGGAGAAAGTCGGTTTGAGATTTAGTGAGTCGGTTCGAATGATATAAGTCGGTTGGGACAGTACGAGTCGGTTAAAAGCGGAACTGGCAGAATGTAAAGAATTAAACACAGGTTTATATGGATGTTCGGAGATAAAACTCCTACGTCACCCCTTCTTCTCAAACCGCGATGAGGATGTTCACTAAGGAATACTCAACCACACTACACAATCGAGACTTATTTACTGCTCGATAAACACTCTTACAATTCTCACAGAAATTGTAATCAAACTTCAAATGAACACTTAAGCTTTTAATCTTGTAGAGAGATAAACACAACTTGTAACTTATAACTTGGGTAGTTGACGCTCTTAATTGTTGTGTCTCTTGATTGTTATAATTGTTGTAACTTCATTTACTCCTCTTCAGCTCCTTCTTTTATAGATGAAATGTGTCAACGGTCACATTTCTTCAACGGATACCTTCAGAGTAATCCTTGATTCTTATTGGTTGAGAAGAGGTTCAACATTGCATTAATTGCGGTTTAAGCTTTCAAGGCATGGAGCAGACCGGCTTCATTTGTCTTTTACTTAATATGGCAACTGTCGGTTGGCCAGTTACCTGCATCTGGAGAACTGCACCTTTGACTTGTACCAAAATGGTAACCGTTTCTTCAGGCAATCTTCTGCAGCCTTTAGAGTATCATCAGACTTGTATGGATATGGCAATATCATAGTCTGTTCTATTGGTATCATCTTCCGCAGATACTCAAAGTGTTCGTTTGCACCAATTTGTAGATTGTACTTAGTTTGATAATCTTGACTTCTTTCTTTAAGTAGTCTCTTCGTCGGTTTTCGGTTGAATACTGCATTTCGGTTTAGGATGACTACCGGTTGTTTATAGCTTCAGGTTAACCGGATAACTTCCTGTTTTGGGTACATCCTTTGCTTCTTCTTCTAACTGGTTTGATTATTTGACCGGTTAGATTCTTGACCGGTCAGATTCTTGACCGTTCCTACATAGGGAATTTGTTTTTGTTAAGTTCTTATTTTAACCGGTCTAATTTATCTAACAATTTCTCCCTTTTTGATTATTTTATTTAAAATATTCAAAATAATGTAAGAAGTAAGAAGTAGGCCGGTTGTTTTAAAAATTTGTTTGGCCGGATTTTTTAAGAAGGTTTAGAAAAAATTTAGAAAATTTTGAGAAAGTTTTTGTCATTAAAGAAAAAATTTATCTTATCACATTGCATTTTTTTCAATGTAAAAAAATTAATAAGACCTTGATTGAGATTTCTAGTTATGAAAAGGGGCTAGAAGGAAGCCTTGGTTAATTCAAATGTGATGATTTTGGTACTTCTTTTTTCTATCATAATTGTCCATTCATGGTAGATCATTTTTAAGATTAATGAGATTAATTATGTGTCATCTTATTAAGAAGAGGATTAAGACCTTGAATGAGATACCTAGTCATGAAAAAAGGTCTAAATAAGAAGCTCGGTCAATTCGAAGACGAATGAGATCATTGTATTGTCATATAATACGAAAATATGAATGAGACCTTGAATATGATTCTTAGTCATGAAAAAATAGCTAGATGAGAGGTTCGATCAATTCACATGGAAGGAGATTCAAGATTTCTTTCGAAGAAACTATGAAGCGTGGCGAAAATAGTTGAAGAGCGTTAGTGAGTCTTGAAATAATGTTCTTGAATTGCTAGTTATTTTGATATTATTCAAAAACTAGTAGATTACAAGTTAATTTGTTCAAAGAGAAGCATGTGGTTCAAGTTGGTTGAGTGTGCAAAGTTTAAGGCAAGATGGGTAGTAAATATTTTAATAGACCTTGAGCTTGAGTAAAGAGATGTCGATAGATACCTAATAATTTGTTATGAAGTAGACTATGAAAGTTCGTATTGGATTTTCTCAACTTTTAATCAGTATCTTACTTTGAGGAAGTAGACAATGGATGTTAGTTTGGGATGTCCTCGGTTTTCGATAAATATCTAATTTTGATTAAGTATATGATGGAAATTTGTTTTGGGTCTTTTCAAATTCGAATAATATCTTATTTTGAGAAAGTAGATGATAAATGTTCATCTTGGGTCTCCTCGGTTTCAATAGATATATGATTTTGAAGAAATAGACGTTGGAAATTCTTATTGGGTCTTCTCGACTTTCAATTAGTATTTTATTTTGAGGAAGTAAGCGATGGAAGTTTGTTTTGGGTGTCCTCAATTTTTGATAAACATCTAATTTTGAAAGGGAAGAAGGAAGAGAGAGGAAGGTGAATAAAGACGAAGGCATGTGTTAGGAAGAAAATCTATTTTTCTTCAATTAATTTTTATTCACTCCCTAGATATCTAGATTTAGGTATTTCCACAATTGGTGAAGATACATTATATATATATATATATATATTCCATCTTTCATGATGATGTTGTTCTTGAGGATTTAGGTAATATGTTAGATTGTAAATTTTAGAGACAAGAACAAGACAAAGAGAGGGAGACAAAATCTAGACGGATGTAGGTGTTATTTTCTTCAACTACTTTATATTCTCTCCTTAGATACCTTCCACCATTGGTGAATATACATTTTATATGCATGTATCATCTTTAATGATGATGTTATTCTTAAAGGTTTAGGTAATCGGTTAGATTGTAAACTTTAATTTGTAAGAACATAGTGCAACTTATTATATGTGATATTGTGGATGATTTAAGTGACATAAAGGTTCCTTAATTATCACTCTAGTCAAAGGGTTTTTCACGTTAATGTTCAATGTGGGGTTGTACATCGAGAGGAGCATAATTGAGAAAAGAGAAGTTGTTATTAAGAATGTGATAATGTTGTTGATATGCTGATATTTCCTAGATTTGGGAGGTATGAAGACTTTGCTTGTTGATAAAGCAAATAATGGAGGACATAGAAGGAGATAGCTTGTAAATCAAAGTGAAGTGTTGAGAATGGATTCACAATTTTACAATTATTGTAAGTTTATGGTACACAATCCTGGTACAAGGAAAAAGTATATTTAATAAAATAAATATATATATTTTTATACAATTAGAAAAGTTTATGGGGTGTATAATCTTGATATTAGAAAATAATATTTATACAAAAGAAATTAGATCTTTTTTTATGAAAATACAATTAAGAAAATATTGTGAGAATATTTTGGAGACTTGGAGAGTTCTGAATAAGATATTGATATTAATCTAGTTGGGGCTTATTTAAAAGTGCAGTCTGACACTTTAGAAAGTCAAGTATTTGAAAGTAACGTTTTCTTGTGAATTGTGTGTGAGATTTAATTGTGACAGAATCATTGTAATACTCTTGTAACGTTCTTGATAATAAATTTGAGAATCTCTGGTGCTTCGAAAGTGAATGTAGACTGTATTGGTCGAACCAATATAAATCTTATGTTTGTGTTCTTTAGTTGCGTTCTTTCATTTCCACAATTATTTATTGTTGTTATTTTTATTTCATTAAGAGATACTTCATCTCCTGGTTTCCCAATAATTACAAAATCAGTTTGTTATATCTAAACTCAGTCTAAGAAGGACATTTTGTAAGCACTAAAATTCTAACACTTCAATTTATAAATTTGAATTAACTATTTTGAATAAATGGTGTAATCATAAATACAAGATAAATAAAATAAAGGTCAAAATAAAATTTAATAAATATTTGAGATAATTATTATATTTATTAATTAAAAAGTTCAAAATAAATTAAATAAATCATTTAGGAAAAATATTATATTCATTAAATCAAAAATTAATTTCTTAAAAGGACACAAATAACTTGAATAATTATTTGAAAAACAAATTATAGTCATTTGAATTCCAAAATAGTTATTTATATTTACTTGAGTAGGGCGCTTCCGCATCTCATCGGATCAACCGACGAAAAGGATAACGCATGGGCAAACTATTAGATTAAAGATAAAACATTAATTTATCATAAGTAACCAATAATAACAAGATTACAAGGTTTTGAATATTTAGATAAAATAATCAAAAAGGGATAAAATGTTAGATCCAAATAGTTAATTAATTATTAGTATTAATTAACTATTTAAATAAAGAACTTAATCAAGTTAATTTTGTGCAGATAAATAAAACCGGAAGGAATAAACTGATCGGTTATATCTTAAATAAAAGAGGCGCAACCAGTATTATCTCTTCGGCCGTATAAAGAAGTTGCAACTGGTAGAACCAATCGACTTTATCTCTTCGGCTTTATAAAAGAGGCGCAACCAGTATAATCTCTTTCGCCATATAAAGTTGGCGCAACTTCTAGAACCAATCAGCTTTATCTATTCGGCTTTATAAAAGAGGCGCAACCAATTTTATAAAGACGGCGCAACCAGTAGAAGACCGGTAGTATCTTTGGTTCTTTTAAAGAAGCGCAACTTATAAAAGAAAACTGAAAGGAAGCAACTTATTTGTTATATCTCAAATAAATGAGGCGCAACCGGTATTATCTATTCGACCGTATAAACACGACACAACCGGTAGAACCAATCGGCTTTATAAAAGAAGCGCAACCAGTATTATCTCTTTTGTCTTATAAAGACAGCGCAAACTGTAGAACCAACCAGTATTATTTCTTCGATTTTATAAAGACGGCGCAATCGGCAGAAGACCGGTAGTATCTTCGATTCTACATCAGAAGCGCAACCGGTGGTCGATTCGGTTTTATTTAAGTGCTGCAACCGGTAAACTACTTGGTAGTTTGCCCGGTTATTTACAAGAAGCGAAACCGGTTATATGCTACAGCAATTTTATCCAATGCACAGTCGACAGTTTCCATATCAATGCTATGAAAAATATATCTGGTAATTGTAGAGAGAAGTCTTCAAGCATCTAGACTATTATATTATCATTTTAGTGAAAGACATCTTGGGAGCAGAATTCTGCCAAATCAACTCAGACTACCATTTTGGTATAAGTCTGATATAGTCTATTTGGAGTAGTTTTCTTTCACATTAATCCAGACAGCCAAATCATTAGAAGACAAAATTGTATGTTGATTGCTCCTTTGTAATCATTAATCCAATTAATGATATATTGACCTAGTATCATAGTACAAACAAAATCAAAAGATATCCCAAAGTTGTACTTCACTGATCTTCAACCAATCAAATTCAATAAACGACGAACTATCAAGGAAACATATTCGTTGACGAAGAAGAATATGACCGTTGTCATATTTCTATTTGAAAGAACAAGCTCAACCAGATTAACACACCTTTTGACAAATTCACGACCTTACCTTTTGCTCAAGCTATCTATCTGACAAGCTACTCAATATTCACAAGTGTTAGAACCTTACACGTGTGTATTACAATTTCATCTATTTTGTGTGAGTGGTAAGTATTGTAAGTTGACAGTATATGTTTATGTTCAATAGAGTGAAATTGTTGAGAGGTCGAAAACAAGCAGTCACTAATTCTCGGGTGTTCGACGTAAGTGTTGTAAACGGTTTGAATATTCTAGTGAATATCATTTTCAAAGGTTTGAGAAGAAGGGGTGATGTATGAGCTTTATCTCCGAACATCCATAAATCATGTGTTGCGTTCCTTTTAACTACTTTGTGTCCTCTTATTATTTCCTAAACTGTGTTTTTGTTGCTTTAAGTTGAAACAAACACTTCCGCATTTGAACTCGATTCAAGAGTCTGTGACAACCTGCGAAGAATAGAGACCGATACTAACCTCTATCAAGGTTATTATCAAACTGCATGTGTTAGATAAAATTAGATCGGTTAAATAAAACATAACAGAAACAAAACTCTTGTGCAGGAACAGGCAAAGGACCGAACCGGTCAAATTAAGAAACCGGTTAAGAAACGAAACCGGTCAAGCAACTCAATAGGCCAAGTAATTCAACCGGTTAAGAAACTCAACTAGTCAAGTTATCAATCCCACCAAAAACCTGACTGAACAAGAAAGACAAGATCGGTCAAAACAGAAAGACGGAAACACTAGACAGTCGGTCATTCAGAAGCCAAGGAATAACCGGAAGGTCATTCAGTTAACACACATAACCAACCAGCATAAAAAGATACTTCGGGTATCTGTTGAGAATGATACCAAAGAAACAGACTGAACATTGCCATATTCATACAAGTCTGAGGAAGATCTGCAGGCTGCAGATGATAGTCCTTCAAGATCTTTCCACTTCAGGATAAATTAGAAAGGCAATCTTCCAAGTACAGACAACTGTCTAACCGACAGTTACCACATTGAGTAAAAGACAAACCTAGCCGGTTTGACCTACATACTGGAAGACTAGACCGCCAGGTCTGAAAAGTTGACCGCCAGGTCTGAAAAGTTGACCGCCAGGTCTGAATCACTGAACCTCTGCTCAACCAATCAAATTCAAGGAAATGAAATGTGACCGTTGACACATTTCACCTATAAAAGGAGGAGCTGAAGAGGAGTAAATCGGGGACACAGTGGACAATTAATTTACAAGTGATAAGAGTGTGTTCTATCTCTAGAAAGCTTAAGTGCTAAGTTGAAGTGTAATTCTACAATTTCGGTGAAAATTGTACGGGTGTTTATCGAGCAGGAAATAAGTCTCGATCGGATTGTTTGTATTCCTTAGTGAATATCCTTCTCGCGGTTTCGAGAGGAAGGGGTGACGTAGGAGTTTTATCTCCGAACATCCATAAACTTGTCTTGTTATTTACTTTCTGCCGGTTCTACATTCTAATCGATCTGTACTAACCTACTTATACCGCTATAACCGATTCAACACTACCTAAACCGACTTACTGAGTTACAAAACCGACCCAGCAATCTCCAAACCTATCCTACCCAAATCCGATTATGTCTATCCTGTGTGTGTACTGCTTCAACCTGAAATAAACCACTTCCGTGCTTGAACTCGGTTCAAGGGTTTGTGACAGTTTGTGTAGTATTGAAACCCCAGTATTAATCTCTAACCGAATTAATCACCACCCTTTAAGTGAGATGCGATAACCGGCCAACCCCGGTCCCCCAACCGCGACCTAGATCAAAACAGCATGTGTAAGAGTTCAGCTTTGTAAGACCCCAGTCTCCTTTGGCGATCCCGATCCTAACAAGTAATATCATAGCAGCTAGTATCTATACTCAAGCAACCAAACGTTGGCATGTCTTATAGCGAAAAGGCTCCCCTACTCGAAAGCAAAGACTTAACCACTATAGACGATGAAATGATATTTTACATCTCTGATGGTCCAATAATAATTAACAAGAAAATGAGCAAGTGGACACGTGAGGACAGAAGAAGGAATAACCTTGACAGTCTTGACAGAAATTCCATTTACAAAACCTTGGACAAGAACACGTTCACATAAATTAGAGAATTTATTAATGCAAAAGAATTATAGGAGACAGTCATCCAGCTTCACAAAGGAAACGAACGAACTAAGGAAAACAAGGTCATGGTGGCTACTCAAAAATTTGAAAATATTAAGATGCGCCCCGGAGAAACAATAAAGGAATATGGTGACCATTTCACAAGCATTGTGAATGAACTCTCACTTCTTGGAAAGACATACGACAACAAAGAAACAATTGTCAAAGGTTTAAGGGCTCTCCCTAGCGCTTGGGATGTTAAAACCCTGGTGATGAGAGAATAAAGAGGTCTTCATAAGATGAAGTTGCATGATGTCTTCGAAAATCTGAAGGGATATGAGTTCGAGATGAACTTATGAAATGAAGATGAGGAGCTTCAACAGCTACTAGAGTTCTGGTGACCTCCGTGCAACCAGCAGCTCCAGTGTTTGTCAAGACAATCGAGCAGTTTAGTGATGATACAATGGCCATGCTGGCCAAGAAGTTCGGAAAATTCATGAAGAAGAATCAACCCAACAATTCCTACAACTACAACTACTCAAACAATAACAAAGCTAATGTTCTCTATTTTAATTGTGATGCCTTAGGTCACTACAAGTCGGAGTACTGGAAGCCAAAAAGAGATGACAGAAAGCCAACCGATCAAGAACAAAGGGAAGATCACTTGTCAAACAATCAAAATAAGAAGATCCAAAAGGTCTTTCTAGTTGATGATAGTGGAAGCCAGTGGGCACAAAGAGACTTAGATAGTGACGATGAAGGAATCAGATTTCTGATGGCAAATAAAGAAGAGATATTCGACTTTTCCTTTGAGGAATTCACCCGAGAAGATTTGATTACTAAACTCAATGACATGGTCATTGAGAACATGAATTTGTCTAATCTCGTACCAATCCAGCTAAATAATTAAACTGATGGAACGATAAAACTATCCTCTAAAAATGAGAATCTCAAGGAGACAGTTCAATTGTTGACTAAAGGAAACTAAATAACTAAATATGTGATTGCTGCATGGAAGAAACTTGGAGATATTGTGAGCCAGATGACGAGTCATCAGAGACCTCCCAATTGCAAATTCGGTCTAGGCTATGGAATCAACAATCCAGATAAGTCATGAAAAGAGTTGAAACTCAATAAAGACAAGCTTCCATTTATAACCTTTGTCAAGAGTACATCAACTAACAATGAAGCAAGTCACGATTCAAAGCTAGAAAAGGAACCAACATATATAGGACCAACCGACAAGTTGTGGTGGCTTAGTTCTGAGAGAAGGAAAGCCAATCGGCCGGTTAGACAAGAACACGACAAAAGTCCATAAAAAGTTTATCAAAAATCAGTATCACAATACAATGAGGCATTAAAAGGAAGACAAAGAGATGTCATGTCTAATGTGTGTATGATCATTAAGATTAACACCGGGAGATCTATTCGAATAATTCAAGTATGGATTCCCAAAGGACTAATTAATCGTGGACCCAATGAAATGTGGGTACCAAAAGGTATAAATAGTTATATTTTGCAGGGTAAAGAGATTAAACAATTGGACGACTCGGAATGGTATTTGAACATCGGATGCTTAAGGAACATGACAGGAAACAACAAGTTGTTAACCGACATTGTGAGAGAATCTGGTTCAAAGATCATTTTTGGTGACAACTCTAAGGGTAAGGCTGTGTGCAAGGATAAGATTTTTCATGGCAACTTGGCCATATATAATATGTTACTTGTTGAAAATCTATATACTATAATCTTTTTAGTATTAGTCAAATGTGTGATATAGGATACACTCTCGAATTTCACAAACAAGCATGCTTAGTTAAGAACCAACAGGGAAGTACATTGTTGACAGAGCATACGATAGGAAACATTTATAAAGTAGACTGAGAAATTAAATGTCATAACTTTGTTCGCATGATTGCTAAAAATGACCAAAACTGGTTGTGGCATAAAAGACTAAATCACTTGAACTTTAAAACAATCAACTATATTTGCACTAAAGAGTTAGTTCAATGCATTCATAATATGAAGTTTTCAAAAGATAATGTATGTTCTGCTTGCCAAATTGGTAAACAAATCAAATTAACTTTCAAAAGTAAAGGAAATATTCAATCTAAAAGATGTTTAGAGCTTCTACACATGAATCTGTTTGGATCGATTAGTGTAACCGGTTTAGGAGGAATGAACTACGCATTAGTGATTATTTATGATTACTCTAGATTTACTTGGGTCATTTTCTTAGTTTCAAAATATCAAGAAACTCCAAATCTGATTAAAATGCTTAAAAGAGTACAAAATGAAAAATTTGTACGTGTTAATAAAATCAGAAGTGATAGAGTCACTAAATTTACTAATAGAGTCTTAATATCTTATCTTGATGAGTCTGATATTAGACACGAGTTGTTTAGTGCTAGAAATCCTCAACAAAATGGACAACTGAGAGGAGAAATAGAACCCTCAAGGAAGTTGTCAGATCCATGATAGCCGATTCGGGTGTTTCTAAGAAACTTTGGGCAAAAGCTATAAATATAGCATTCCACACTCAAAACCGGTCCATGATAAACAAACGTTCTAATAAAACGCCTTTTGAGGTTTACCATGACAAAGTTCCTAATATCCGGTATTTTAGGATCTTTGGTTGTAAGTGTTATATCCACAATAATGGAAAGAACTATTTGACCGCTTTTGATGCCAAATTTGATGTTGGTATTATGTTGAGATATTATGCAGTTAGTAAATCATATAGAGTTTATAACAATAGAACTCTTACTATTGAAGAATTATCCCATGTTGTATTTGATGAATCTATCGAAAGTAACACGTCAATAGCAATTGATTTATATAACAGATTGGAAAGTATCAATATTCAATCTGATAGTGAAGATGAAGTTCAAGTATATCAAAGATTTGTTTATGAACAAACGGTTAATGACGCTGAAATTCAGCAAGATCAAGTTGTTCCACAGCAAGTAGTAAACACCTCGAACTCTATTGAGGAAACTGTTCGGCCTGACATTGATCAGCCTAACGGTTAGTCAAATCTTGATCAAATAACCCGTCGGTCAGAGAGCATTTCAGGACTAAACTTTAAATGGAATAAAGATCATCCTCCTGTGTTACTTATAGGTAACCCATCTGCACCTATCAGAACTAGGAATCAACTATTACGGCCTTAAACAAGCTCCTAGAGCGTAGTATGATACACTCACAAAATTTTTATTTGATCACGATTTTACCATAGGATCTATAAACAAAACTCTATTCAAATTTGAAAAAAATGAGCATATATTACTTGTACAAATCTATGTAGATGATATTATTTTTGGCTCAACTAATATCAAGTTGTGTGACAAAATTTCTAAAATGATGACTG
This sequence comes from Impatiens glandulifera, assembly GCF_907164915.1. Lineage (NCBI taxonomy): Eukaryota > Viridiplantae > Streptophyta > Magnoliopsida > Ericales > Balsaminaceae > Impatiens > Impatiens glandulifera. The sequence goes on from NC_061866.1 coordinate 25,826,300, forward strand.
GCAAGTTTGAAATGAGTATGATGGGAGCACTAAGGTTTTTTTTGGCCTTCATGTTCGGCAGATTGAAGGAGGAACGTTCATAAATCAAGTCAAATATACAAAAGAGATATTAAAGAAGTTTGGCATGGGAAGTTGTTCTCCGGCCTCAACCCCAATGAGCTCATCGATCAAGTTAGATAAGGATGAAGACGAGCAGAGTGTTGACATCACGGCATATCGTGGAATCATTGGCTCATTGCTCTACCTAACAGCAAGCCAACCGGACATTTTATTTGCGGTTGGATTCTATGGGAGATTTTAGGCTAATCCTAAACAATCTCACTATATTGATGCTAAAATAATATTGAAATATCTTAAGGAAACTCAAAATGTGGGATTGTGGTATCCAAAGGATTCTAGTTTCAACTTAACGAGTTATTCTTATGTAGACTATGTAGGTTGTAAAGTCGATAGGAAAAGCACCAGCGGGAAATGTCAGTTCTTATGTGACTGGCTTGTCTCATGGTACAGCAAGAAACAAACATCAGTAGCGACTTCAACTGCAGAAGCAGAGTATCTTGCAGCCGGTAGTTACTGTGCTCAACTTCTATTGATCCAACAACAGCTAAGAGATTTTGGCATTATAGATGAGGAGTCCCCGATATTTTTTGACAACACAAGCGCTACTGCAATCACGTATAATTCAGTGCTGCACTCGAGGACAAAGCACATCAACATCCAACATCACTTTATCCGGGAACATGTGACACAGAAGCATATTCGGCTAGAATATGTATCACCCGAACAGCAAGTGGCTGATATTTTCACCAAGCCACTCCAGGACGCTAAGTTTTCTCACTTTAGAAATATTCTGGGTCTTGCTGATATTAACTAAATTTTTCTTTAAAATACCGGCATGTATTTAGGGAGAAACTCACTCAAAAAGAATAATCGTTGGCATTTACCCTCATGAAAAAACGAGCATACTCTTAGGGAGAAGCCCTCGCTTCTCAAAAGTGCTCCTTTCTGACTTCGGTTAAGTTCGACTGCATCTATCGAGGAGGATCGATCAAGATGCGGACATTAATCTAGTTTATCGAGGAGTCTGGCTTAAGGAACTTCTTGGAAGGCTCGTCGATCTTCTATCCAGAAGCGGTCAATGAGTTCTTCGGTGGACGAGGTTAGTAGATGGTTCTATCTTGGCAAAGTTTAACGATGTAGAGTTTACTATCACCGAAAACTCTTTGCCAAAGTCCTGAAACTTCCAACTAAAGGTCGCGATTTTTCAAAAGAGTTATCTCGCATCTCGACGTCCAAATTACAAATTATGTTCTCCGATACCGACATTCCGGTGAACTTTAATGGAAAGAAAAAGGATCTGAAATGCGAATATTGCGTCCTATGCAATATAACCGCTAAATCACTACAAGGGAAGGGCAGAAACTTCGACAACCTTACTCGATCCAAGTTTGATATGATGGGCGCCATAGTGAGAGGCGATAGAATAAACTGGGAATCTATCCTTTTCAACACTTTCTGCAAAATGGTGACTCCCAAATCCAACAGAAATTGTGCCTATGCCATGCAAATCGACTGGATTCTAAATCATCTAAACGTACCTACCATCCCAGGGACTCCTCTTCCCTTGAGAAAAATTTTAACCTCTGTTAATACTGGGAGGTACTTTGTTAAAATGAGCAAGGCCAAGGCTCCATGTCCGGAGTCCCTAGCCAACAACCGACTAGAGTGGAAGCGGCTAGAGAAAAGACCGATAGCGATTCTAAGCAATCCAACCCAGAAGACCGATCGGACTCATTGTAGAGACTTCGGACTGCCACCGAGTCCACCGCCAGCGCTGCTAGTATGGCAAAGACAAAAAAGAAGGAGACAAATGAGATGTCCTTAGATCAACAAAAACTCAACCTGAGGTAAATATTCCAATTCCACCTCTTTTTGATGCCACATATGTTGTTCATCTTCAGAAGGAAGCATTGGTACCTCCTAATACTACGATTGAGCCTGTGGTTTTAGAGGTTCAGTCCATAGTACATGACATTATACCGGTTGGATATTCGAAACCGATCGAATAAATATTGTTGAATCAGTCAGTTATCTCCACCTAAAACCGATCGGCCTACCGAGCTAGAGACCGGTCAACAGGAGAAGGCATTTACCGGTCAAACAGATGTAACTCAAGAGAATTAGGAGGAGATATCAACCGACATTGCAAAGATTCCAACTCCAAATGCTCAAACTACTATAGAACTTACTCCTACTCTTGCGAAACCATTCAAAGAACCCATTCCGGAAACTCACAAAGATGCTGAAGACACCGAGGAAACAGTTAAGCTTATCCTCAAGGAGGTTAACGACAAAGAAAGTTAAACCATAGATATTTTCTATGCATGGGCAAACAAAAGGCTGGAAACAAGCTTTAGTGAAATCTTCCTTGAGGTTCTAGAAGAGAATAAGTGGTCTACACTCCTGTCCTTGGAAAATGTGATCTTTTCTTTAATGAAAACTTCATCAGTGACTGAGGCTCCGCTAGAAGAAAGATATTGCACTGTTGATTCGATGTAAAATTGCAAAACCTCAGTCTCAACAGGAAGTACCCCATAAGAAATTCCGCACAGTGCTCGATAAAGCCGAAGAATACGAAGAAATGTTGAAACCAACATTGTCGGTCAACCAAATTAGGGCTTTATGTCAAAATGGATAGACGAAGAACTCTCACAATCAGTCTCAAAACTGAAATGAGGGAGACACTAAATATTTCTCCTCTATCTATACCTTATCTTTAATGTTCTTATTATTCGTACTTTTGTGTTGAAACATCTGGTTCACGTTACTAACTTTATTTATTATTATACTTATTGAACAAGAATGCTTCATGATAAATCTATTTTTAAAAAATTGTTGGTTTTGATAGTTTTAAGGTTAAAACAATCAAAAAGGGAGAAATTGTAAGAAACTAGATCACCGTTTTCAATAAAACAAACAGGTTTTGATAATTTATTCTAAACAATCAAAGAGAAAGAAATTGTTAGATTAAAGATAAAACATTAATCTATCATAAGTAGCCAACGATTACAAAATTAAAAGGTTTGAATATTTAGATTAAATAATCAAAAACTGAGAAATTGTTAGGTAAAAATAGTTAATTATTTATTAGTATTAACTAATTATTTAAATAAAGAAATTAATCAAGTTAATTTTGTGCAGATAAAAGAAAACCGGAAGGAAGCAACTGATCGATTATTTATCAAATAAAAGAGGCGCAACCAGTATTATCTCTTTGGCCATATAAAGACGGCGCAACCGGTAGAACCAATCGGCTTATCTCTTCGGCTTTATAAAAGAGACGCAACCGGTATTATCTCTTCAGCCATATAAAGACGGCGTAACCGGTAGTATCTTCGGTTCTTTTAAATAAGTGCAGCTGATAAAAGAAAACTTGAAGGAAGTAACTTATCGGTTATATCTCAAATAAAAGAGGCACAACCGGTATTATCTCTTAGGCCGTATAAAGTAGGAGCAACTGGTAGAACCAATCGGCTTTATCTCTTCGACTTTATAAAAGAGGCACAACCGGTATTATCTCTTCAGTCGTATAAAGACGGCGCAACCGGTAGTGGGTTCGATTTTTAAAAAATATTTTTTAATCGACTAGTTTTAAAATTCTGAGACGCTCTTTTTAAAAAAAATTATTTTGAAAACGTGAGGGGAATTGATTTTAATATTTGAAAAATTAAAGTTTTAAAATGAGGTTTTGTAGACAAACTCCATATCTTAGATTCCCGTCGAATCTGGGAGAGATTGAGATTTTTTTAATGGGAAGTATGTCATAGGCCTTTTTTACTTTTTTCAATATTAATTAACCTCACGACTAGAGAGTCGCCACCTAATTTCAAAAATTAGGAAATTAAGAGAGTGAGTTCGGCATTTGGTTACGTGTGGAAAAGGGTATTTTAGACGCTATGTCCCACAACGCCCCTAAGGTCTCTACTAATTAATTTTGGCCCTTTTTTTAAATTTCATACGCTTTAGATTTTATAATTTTTCCATTTTAAACATGTTGGGTCAAATTATTTTGACTAAGTGTTGAAATAATTTACCCACTGATATTTGATGATGAAATAATTTATGAGTTTTGATACAGGTGTATTGAGACAACATATTATTAGACTTGGATCTAATGAGGGTCATTAGACCGATCTTTATTTTCACTCGCATAAAATTAGACGCACAGTCTAACTCATCGGAGTTAGATGTGCAGTCTAATAGACGTGTAAATTAGACGGACGGTCTAATAGGTACACGGAATTAGACGTAAGTCTAATATATTCAAAATTAGACGTAAGTCTAATGGAATTAGACGTACAGTCTAACTCATCGGAGTTAGACGTACAGTCTAACTCATCGGAGTTAGACGTACAGTCTAACTCATCGGAGTTAGACGTGTAGTCTAATAGATGTAAAGAATTAGACGGATAGTCTAATGAATACGCGGAATTAGACGTAAGTCTAATATATTCGGAATTAGACGTAAGTCTAATATATTCGGAATTAGACGTAAGTCTAATAGAATTAGACGTACAGTCTAACTCATCGGAGTTAGACGTGTAAGTCTAATAGATGTGTAAAGAATTAGACGGATAGTCTAATGAATACACGGAATTAGACGTAAGTCTAATATATTCGGAATTAGACTCGTCAGTCTAACTCAGTGGAGTTAGACGTGCCGGTCTAATGGTTATTGAATAATTAAACGGGTGGTCTAATTAGTGAAAGTTAGACATGAGTCTAACTCCTTCAGAAAAGTCTAAGGTAGAACCGGAATTAGACGCGTCAGTCTAATTCAGTGGAGTTAGACGTGCCGGTCTAATGGTTATTGAAAAATTAGACGGGTGGTCTAATTAGTGAAAGTTAGACGTGAGTCTAACTCCTTCAAACAAGTATGAGGTAGAACCGGAATTAGACGCGTCAGTCTAACTCAGTGGAGTTGGACATGTTGGTCTAATGGTTATTGAATAATTAGACGGGTAGTCTAATTAGTGAAAGTTAGACGTGAGTCTAACTCCTTCAGACAAGTCTGAGGTAGAACAGGAATTAGACGCGTCAGTCTAACTCAATGGAGTTAGACGTGTCGGTCTAATGGTTATTGAATAATTAGACGGTTGGTTTAATTAGTGAGAGTTAGACGTGAGTCTAACTCCTTCAGACAAGTCTGAGGTAGAATCGGAATTAGACGTGCTAGTCTAACTCAGTGGAGTTAGACGTGGTAGTCTAATGGTTATTGTAATTAGACGTGAGTCTAATTCTGTTAGACCAGGTGGTCTAATAGACGTTTCTCATTAGAAGGAGTTGACCTATTTCATTAGACTGATTTTCACAAATCTGTTTAACTGAAATACGTCTAATGCTCTGTTTATGCAGTACGCTTGAATCTAGCATTTCTCCTACCCACGTGCTATAGCTGTACCCTACTCATGCTCCACTTTCTAGTGAAGATTAGTACAACAGCTATATCCATCCAATCAAGGAATGCCACGTAAGAGAATTTTCCTCACATTACCCATTTTGCAGGTACTTCCCTGATGGAATATTCGGCGCACTACCAATTCGGTACGGCCACGATCCTTGTGCTTAGAATCTTCTGTGTACAATGGAGGCTTTCCAATGGAAGAGTGCCACGTATCATTCTTGAAGATTCGACCGTTAGCTCCTGCTCAGTATTTAATCAATCCTAAGGACAACGGACGAAGCATCGGTTTTTCAAGCAATTACAAATGAACAAGCATTCTGATTTTGCACAGAGAGAAACTACTCAATCATCTTGCTTACTGAACTTATTTTGTGAAGCTTCTTTTTAATTGTACTGTGTGTCAATCGAGAGAGAGAGAGCTAGAATCAAAACACCTTTAGCTGAGAGATATTCTTCATCTTGTAATTGAACAGAAAGTGTTTTGTTCAATAGTTAGCTAAGTGTGTGTAAACTGTATTTGATTTTTATCATCATATTATAGTCAATCCTTCCGGTGGTTGGAAGAAGGGGTGACGTAGAAGAGTTTCTCCGAACATCCATAAACAAACTTTTGTGTTCTTCATTTCTGTCATCTTTTCATATTTCATCTTGTGCTTCAAACCCAAGTAAACAATTCCGCCTTGAATCTGTTTCAAGTGTTTACACAAGTTTGCATAGAATAGAAAGAGATATTAATCCCTAACAGGATTTCTATCAAACCGTTTTTCATAAGCCTTCATCCTTAGCCAGACCCCCGTCTCCATCGATAAAGTCGATCCTATCAATTGGTATTAGAGCCCTGTTTCTATTCTCAAGCCTTTCCTGAAATATGACGAACATACCCAAAGATGCCAGTGCTATAGTCATCCAACCTTCTCTCTTGAAAACTACATTGTTTGGAAGAAAAGAGTTCGTGCTCATCTCTCTTCTCTTCATGATGACATGTGGAGTGTTGTCACAGAAGGTCCTATCAAGATTGATAAGGAGAAGGCCGATTGGACTGCTGATGAAAAGAGGCAGAACAACCTCAACAACATGGCTCTTGATGTTCTGTACAGATCTCTTGATGACAGTATGTTCAACTACATCATCGAATGTGACACTGCCAAAGAGGTTTGGGACAGACTCACTCAACTGTGTGAAGGCAACGAGCAAACCAAGGAAAACAAGATCATGGTTGCCACTCAACAGTTCGATAGCTTCAAAATGCGTCCTGGTGAAACAATGAACGATTTCGACACCAGATTCAGCAAGATCGTCTCCTCTCTGTCCATCCTAGGCAAGACTTATAGCAACCGGGAGCTTGCTATCAAGGTCATGCGTGCTCTTCCAAGGAATGGGACATAAAGACTATGGCGATGAGAGAATCCAAAGATCTGAACAAGATCTCTCTCTTTGATCTCTTCGCTAACCTCAAGGCCTATGAGTTCGAGCTGAACTGTAGGATGGAAGAAGATCAACCCTCGTCTGTTATCATTACTAAGGCGCTGGTGACCGCTGAAGAGCCACCAACCGCTCCGGACGTGAAGATGGCAGCTCAGCAGCTGAGCAGCGATGCCATGTCTCTCTTTGTGAAGAAGTTTGGCGACTTTATGAAGAAGAGTAACTCTAACTCAAACTCTTCAAATTCTAATGATAATAGAAAATCTAAAGCTAATGTTATTTGTTTTAACTGTGGTATTAAAGGTCATTATGCATCGGAATGCCAGAAGCCAAAGCGGGAAGATGCCAAGGAAGATGGAAAAGAGCTGAAGGCTCTTATGGCTGGTGACGGAAAGAACAGAGGAAGCAGCCATGGCTCGTACTTCTCATCCAGTGAAAGTGATGAAGAAGATGTGGCATGTTTCATGGCCAGAGAAGATGAGGAAAGAACTCAGGAGACTGAGGTATTTGATTTCTCTTCCGAAAGGTTTTCAAGGGAACAACTGGTAGCTGCACTAGATGAAATTGTTATCGAGTACAGAAATGTAGTAGAATCTCTAAATGAAACTAAATCTTCATCAGATTTAAATGAACCAAATCTGTCTAAAGAGGAAGAGTCACATGTTTTTTAAAAGAAGATTGAAGAGATCTCATCTGAAAATGAGATGCTCAAGGAACAGATTCAAACTCTTTCATCTGAAAACAAAAGGCTTAACTATGTTGTCTGTGCATGGACAAGGTCTGGTGATGCTATCAAATATCAGATCAGCATGTTGAAACCTGCTGGATCTAGATCCGGATTGGGATTTGATAGCAATGATCCTAACCTGTCTTGATAAAAGTCAAAGCCAAATGACAAACTTAAGCCAATGAGTTTTTTCAAAGGAAGCATGCCAGACATTGAATCTGATCCTATTCATGAAGAAGTGGCTTTCAAAAATGAAATAGTTTATGTTCCACCAACTGTTAGCTGACTTAAGAATAAGCTTGAAAAGGCTAATAAGTCTGGTAATTTAAAACCTGACTCTAAGTCAAGGAATTTTAAAATAAAATTTTCTTCAAAAGCTAAAGGATCAGTGGCTAGCAGGAAGTCGTCTGCTAAGTCAAAAACATACGCATTAATCACAACACAAAATGGGAAATCCATCAGAATAACTCAAATATGGATTCCTAAGGGACTAAATGATTGAGGACCCAATTGAGTGTGGGTACCAAGATTGTAAATAGTTTATTTTGTAGGTGATGCAGGAGGATAGCAAGAAGGAAGCTAGAATAGTACTCCTATAAGTACACAACTTGGAAGATCAACAATGGCACTTGCCATTCTGGAAGAATAAATGTTTTTATTTGTTAAAAATATTTTTGGTCTTTGGACCACAAAAACTGTTTATAAAACTGTAATGTCCATATTCATTATGCGAAGAAAATTTTCTTTGGAATTAAGGATACTCTCTAGACCAATATCCTTAATTGGTCTAATTAGACAAGGATGTCTAAAAGAAATAGTATGTATTTAGACGTATTTTTACTCACAATCCATACATCTAAGTCTATATGTTGAGGTGGTATACCTACGCAATTAGACGGACACGTATAATAGACGTTAGACGTTTTACGTCTTGAGAAAAGGATGCTCACATCTAATAAACACACATCTAACACGTGGTGTTTATTGCGGAATTAGACGTACATGTCTAATAAACATTAGAACGATTTTTATAAACATGGAATTAGACGTATGCGTCTAATACACTCATCCGTCTAATAGGCGCCGTGTTATATTGGATTTGTGAAGTAAGAAAACGTCTAACTACGTGCCGATTACACTGATCAGGGACAGCTGTCACATGCTGAGAGCCATCTACTTTTCCCGCTCAAAATATCGAACAGTCATCTCTTAATAACATGAAGACACGTGTCTATCAAGTTTAGAGAAAATGACTTATATACCCTCATTTTAATGATTACTCCTTGAAAAAGGACGTCTAACATTTATTATGGGCCATACCCCTACAATAGACGGTTATTATGCATTTCCATTTTTCATCTATATAAGGACATTACTGCATGATTTTGAAAACTTTCAATCTCTCGAAATCTCTAAGAACCCTAGATATCTTGCATTCTCTCACTAATCTCTCTGAAATATCATGTCGATTCACATTCTCTCAAAATGGTGAACAAATCACTCTCGGTCACTGTACTTTGCAGGTGGACTTTCCATCGGTGTATTCTTTTAATCAACCGAGGTGGTGAAGATGTTCCAAAACACTAGAATATTGTGGGTTGAGGAAGTATCTGGGCGGACCATTCATCTTCTATGAAGACGAAGTTCGCAAGTTCTTTAAGACGGCAGTTATGGTGGATGATTCCATCGTAGCAACCGTCAACGGAAAGGAGATCTCTTTTGATGAAGCAGTTTATGCGGAGTTCTTTGAACTCCGAAGGAGGGTCATCTGTTCGACTTAGTGCTTCCTTCAGAGATCATGGAGGAAATGAAGACCACTTTCTCTGCAGACAGTTCAAAGATCCATGTGAATGGATACAAGATGGTATTCAAACCCCACTTCATTCTCCTAAACTACGTGGTGGCGAAGGCGTTACAAGGGAAGGCTGGCTCCTTCAATCTCTATAGTCAAGACCGTTTTGACTATATGTGTGTCATTTCTAAAGGGATCCAAGTGAACTGGGGTCACACCCTTTTTCAGAATTTGTGTTACTCTATCAGCCAGAAGAACAAGGAGAGTATCACATATGCGGCTCAACTGAGTCACCTGTTGAAGTTTTTGGGGGTTCTTGTTGGTGAACCGGCGCAGATCAACTCTCCAAGAGTTTTTACTGTTCTTAGGTAGCCAGCACTCTGACGAGGTTGAAGAGAAACCTAGAGTCTGCATCTGGTGCTTCTAGTTACCAAACCGGTGGAAAGCCTTCCACCCGATCAAAGCCCTCTACTTCTGTTATGTCAACAGGGGCAAAGAGAACCAGAACTGTGAATAAATCGGAGGCCAGTTCCTCCAGTATGAAAAGTCCAAACTAGAAGGACTCCAAATCCGTTGATTCAAGGGTGAATCAAGGTCCAGGCGTACTTGTTGCAACCCCAATGACATCGTTATCCACTCCCTCAACATATTTGAGGAAACCTTCGAGGTCCTGTGCCTCAAAGGAGAAGAAGACTATGGCGTCCCGCGCGTCTAAATCTTCTAAGGTAAAGTCTTCTAAATCTTTGGCTGCTGTGCCAAAATTTTATGTTCCTGAAGTGGAACAAGCTGAATCTGTTTTCTCTCCTTTGAGAGAATTTCTGAAGGGCTTGCTCTTGAGTCAGCGGTCCAAATGTTGAAACCATTAACAGGGCAGAGTCTCCTGTTATGCAATCTGATCATGTAGCCGCCGGTGCTACAAAGTCGTCGCAACTAGAACAAGGTGATGTTCTTACCATTGTTGCTGGTGAACCCAATATTCCTGCTCCCAAGGATTCCTTGGTGGTCGGAAAGATTGTCTGTAGAGAGCTTCCTGCTGAGTTCTGCTTGAAACTCCAATATGCCTTTGAACTATTGCGAGCCAGAAAAGGGACAAGAGGAATTGTAATTGGTGAACCCAGACCAGCTCCAAAACCTGTAGAGGTGTTGGGAAAAGGGAAAGCACTGATATAAAAGTTGTGAACAACAACTTCCGGCTGCCAGATATTCAGCTTCTGCGGTTGATGTAGCAACCGACGTTTGCTTCTTGATGTGCCATGAAACAAGCCGATCACCTAAGAATTGGCATGTTCCTCTGGTACTCTCTCTATCAACTTTACATCCTGCATAGTATGCATCAGAATAGCTTGTGAGGTTAAAACTTGAGTCCTTTGGATACCATAAACCGACTTCAGGGGTTCCCTTTAGATATTTTAGGATTCATTTAGCCGTTGTATAGTGAGACTGTTTGGTGTTAGCCTAAAATCTTCCACACACTCCGACCGTAAATAGTATGTCCGGTCTACTTGCTGTCAGGTACAAAAGTGAACCGATGATTCCACGATAGGCTGTCAGGTCTACTCCCTGACCATCATCATCTTTATCCAGCTTGATTGATGAGCTCATCGGTGTGGCGGCAGAGGAACATGTGTCCATTCCAAATTTCTTTAGAAGTTCCTTTGTATATTTGGACTAATTGTGAAAGTTTCTCCTTCCAATTGTCTAACCTGAAGACCTAGGAAGAAGCTTATTCTCTCATCATACTCATTTCAAATTTGTAGTCATTAGGGTTGGGAATTTATCACACAGCTTAGGGTCGGTTGATCCGAAATGATATCATCTACATATATTTGAACAAGTAGAATTTGTCCTTTTTTCTCAAATTTAAATAGGGGTTTTATCCACTAAACCTATGGTGAAGTTAAGATGTATCAGAATGCGGTTTAATGTATCATTCCAAACTCAAGGAGCTTGTTATACACCGTAACGGGCTTTATTTAGAAGATATACATGATTTTTTCAGGTTAGCATTTTTAAAACCAGGTGGTTGTTCAACGATACTTCTTCACGTAGGTCACCATTAAAAATGCACTTTTAACATCCATTTGGAATACTTTAAAATTTTTGAAAGCAGCAAAGGCTAGAAAAATTCTAATGGCTTCAATCTAACTACAAGAGCAAATGATTTTTCAAAATCAATGCCTTCTTCTGTTTGTATTCTTGTGCCACTAATCTAGCTTTGTTCCTCGTAACCAAAACCGTCTTCATTGAGTTTTATTTCTGAATACTCATCTTGTTCCTATGACCGGTTGATCTTTCAGTCTGGGACTAGATACCAGACTTTATTACTCTCAAACTGGTTTAACTCTTCTTGCATTGCTAGATCCAATCCGGATCCAACAATGCTTCATCCACCTTTTTCAGCTCAATTTGGGATATGAAAGCGGAATTAAAGTATTCCTCCAGTTTTTGTCGCCTAGTTTGGATGGGTTTTGAAGGGTCACCTATAATAAGCTCAGGAGGATGATTTGTGTTCCTTTTGAGATTAGGTTTATGAATGTCTACAAATTACTGTTTGTTTGATTCACGGCTAGACATATTGGTAGGTTGAACACTAGTGTTAGACCGACCGATTTCCTCAGTTTGAACCGAGGTGTCAGCTTCATGCTGCTTGTGGCAGCTTGATCCGCTGGGTTTCAACAACACCCATTTGGTATGGACAAAACCGCCTGAAAATTGGAATCTCATCTTCACTATCAGAATTGATATTATGATTTTCCCACTCTGTTGTGTAGATCAAAGATGATGCAGTGTACTTCAACCGATTCATCGAATACAATATGAAGAGATTCTTCGCACAGTTAAAGTTCTAATATTATATACTCTATATGCTTTACTAACGCATGAGTATCCTGCATTATCCCAATATCGGATTTTGCATAAAAAGTAGATAAGTAGTTTTTGCCATTTATGTGAATGTAACATTTACAACCGAAAATTTTAAGATATTGAATGTTAGGAATTCTATCAAAAATATATTTCGTACGTGTGTTTTATTGTGAAATTTGTTAATCAAGGAATGGTTTTGTGATAACATGTAGTTGCTGATAGCTTCAGCCCAAATAGTTTTTAGCAACACCTGAGGTCGGCTATCATAGACCTTGCGGCTTCCTGAGAGTTCGATTTCTTCTCTCCGGCAGGCCGTTCTGTTGAGGAAGTTCTAGCACTGGACAACTCGTGTCTAATGCGGATTCATCAAGAAATGCATTTAGAGTACTATTTGTAAATTCGGTTCCTCTATCACTCCTAATGCTATTTATACGTGTTGATTTTTTATTTTGTAAACGCTTAAGCAGTGTAATTAAATTGGATGCGGTTTCACTTTAGATGCCAAAAATGTGACCCATGTATATCTAGAATAATCATCACTACCGACCTAGGCTGGTGACCTAATCGGTCCAAATAAATCCATGTGAAGAAGGTCTAAACATCGGTTAGATGAATGTGTCATTTACTCTTAAAGGTTGATTTAGTTTGTTTACCATTTGACACGGGCTGAGCACACCTATCCTATAAATATTATATCATGAATTCCTTTCAACTAACTTTTTATGCGGATATAGTTTAAAGTTTTGTGGTTTAGATGGTTTAACCTTTTATGCCATAGCCAGGTTTGATCAGTTTTAGCTACCCATGCAACAGGATGTCCCACTTCATTTTTCCAGTCTACCTTGTATATGTTTCCTAACCTATTTCCGGTTAGTAGTGTACTACCCTGAGAGTTTTAACTAAGCATGCATGTCTAAGAAATTCTACTGTATATCTAGCATCACACATCTGACTAACACTAAACAGGTTTAAAAATGTAGATTTCAACTAGCCTACATTGTTAATTGTTAAATTACCATGGACCAATCTTACCCTTGCTCACAGTTCTACTTCTGAGTTGTCACCAAAGACTATCATTTCCCCGGTTTTTATTTTGATGTCGATCAGAAGGTTGCTGTTCCAGTCATATGTCTGGAACAACCGCTGTCCAGGTACCACTCAGAATTTCCTATCCGTTTCTTCAGAACCCTGCAAAATACAAATATTTACAACTATTTGGTACTCACATTTACTTGGGTCCACGTTGATTAGTGCCTTGGGTATCTAGACTTTAATAAGTCGGATAACTTTCCCGCTTATGTTCTAATTCTTTTTCCTGTGCTTGGTTTGACATCTTTCTGTTGTCCTAAGAGTGCCTTATTTTGTAGTGGCTTTTGGTCTATTCTATGTGGTCGAGGATCGGTTTGTTTACATGCTGGCCGATTGGCTTTCTTTCTCTCAAGATGAAGCCATTTTTCCGAGTAAGTTGGACTTACATATATTATTTCTTTTTCCGGTTTTAGGTCACGTTGTGCCTCATTGTCGGTTGAAGAGCTCTTGACAAATCTTATAAAGGGAAGATTGTCTTTTGTGAGTTTTGTCTCGTTGGAGCGGTTTCCGGTTGGCGGATCTGTTGTCTTCGTATCCAAGACAAAACTTGCATTTGGGATGTCTTTGATATTTAGACATCTAGTTCACCGCTTCACTGGATCTTTTCCATGCGGCTATTCGATATCTGGTTCTTGCATTTTCCTCTTCGGTCAACTCTTGAACTGACTCCTTGAGCTGTTCAGTCTCAGAGTATAGTTCAGGTGCTTCCTCGATTTCTAAAATTTCATCAGGTTGAATACTATCGGTTTCAAGAATTGGGGACTAGGGTGGTGCTATAGGGTCGGTTCTAAAGTTGAGTCGGGTTGGTACTAAGGTTAATAGATTTTTATACTCTACTACCATATCATTTAGTGCATTAATTAAATCATCTTTAGTAAATTCTTCACAGGAAAAATCAAATACATGTTCTTCGTTTACCATGAGACAAGAGAGTTCATCATCGCTGTCATTGTGAGTCCATAAACTTCCTCCATCATCGGCTATCAGTGCTTTTTGAATTTCCCTCCCTTCACCGGTTTGTGAGTAGTTGTTTCTTTGGTTCTGATCATCCGGCTTCCGGTGATCCCACCGTCTATGTTTTCTGCATTCCCACCTGAAATGTCCCAAACAGTTGCAATTATAACATCTAATATTATATTTATCACCGTAGTTATAGTTGTTGTTTGTAGGTTGACTTTTCTTTATGAATCTGCCAAACTTCTGTGCAAGCATTGCCATTGCATTCTCAGTGAATTGTTCAGCGGATTTGATCGGTGCAGCAGTTACAGGTTCTATAGATGTGACTAATGCTTAGTAGCGGTTGAGTTTGCTGTTTCATCTTCGATCCTGGATCTCATTTCAAACTCATATGCCTTCAGATCTTCGAAACATCATGTAGCTTCATCTTGTTTAGGCAGTTTGATTCTCTCATCACCATCGTCTTTATGTCCCATGCACTCGGAAGAGATCTTAAAGATTTGATGATGTTTTTCCTTGTTATCATACTTCTTTCCAAGAGTTGATAGCTCATTTATCACATTTGTAAACCGGTCATTGTACTCCCTCATGGTTTCTCCTGGCTTCATCTTGATGTTTTCAAACTTCTGGGTAGCCACCATTATCTTGTTTTCCTTGGTTCTTTCATTTCCCTCATGAAGTTGAATCACTATTTCCCATACTTTGAGGTTTTGCAATCTCTGACCTTATAGAAGGTATTTCTGTCCAAACCTTTAAAGATATGGTTTTTGGCGTGATTATTAAGATTGTTTCTCCTCTTATCCTTAGATGTCCAATCCTTTCTATCTTTATCAATCTTTATCGGTCTAGACAAGAACAAGACAAAGAGAGGGAGACAAAATCTAGACGGATGTAGGTGTTATTTTCTTCAACTACTTTCTATTCTCTCATTAGATACCTTCCACCATTGGTGAATATACTTTTATATGCATGTATCATCTTTAATGATGATGTTATTCTTAAAGGTTTAGGTAATCGGTTAGATTGTAAACTTTAATTTGTAAAAACATAGTGCAACTTATTATATGTGATATAGTGGATGATTTAAGTGACATAAAGGTTCCTTAATTATCACTCTAGTCAAAGGGTTTTTCACGTTAATGTTCAATGTGGGCTTGTACATCGAGAGGAGCATAATTGAGCAAAGAGAAGTTGTTATTAAGAATGTGATAATGTTGTTGATATGCTCATATTTCCTAGATTTGGGAGGTATGAAGACTTTGCTTGTTGATAAAGCAAATAATGGAGGACATAGAAGGAGATAGCTTGTAAATCAAAGTGAAGTGTTGAGAATGGATTTACAATTTTACAATTATTGTAAGTTTATGGTACACAATCTTGGTACAAGGAAAAAATATATTTAATAAAATAAATATATATATTTTTATACAATTAGAAAAGTTTATGGGGTGTATAATCTTGATATTAGAAAATAATATTTATACAAAAGAAATTAGATCTTTTTTAATGAAAATACAATTAAGAAAATATTGTGAGAATATTTTGGAGACTTGGAGAGTTCTGAATAAGATATTGATATTAATCTAGTTGGGGCTTATTTAAAAGTGCAGTCTGACACTTTAGAAAGTCAAATATTTGAAAGTAACGTTTTCTTGTGAATTGTGTGTGAGATTTAATTGTGACAGAATCATTGTAATACTTGTAACGTTCTTGATAATAAATTTGAGAATCTCTGGTGCTTCGAAAGTGAATGTAGACTGTATTGGTCGAACCAATATAAATCTTATGTTTTGTTCTTTAGTTGCGTTCTTTCATTTCCACAATTATTTATTGTTGTTATTTTTATTTCATTAAGAGATACTTCATCTCCTGGTTTCCCAATAATTACAAAATCAGTTTGTTATATCTAAACTCAGTCTAAGAAGGACATTTTGTAAGCACTAAAATTCTAACACTTCAATTTATAAATTTGAATTAACTATTTTGAATAAATGGTGTAATCATAAATACAAGATAAATAAAATAAAGGTCAAAATAAAATTTAATAATATTTGAGATAATTATTTATTAATTAATTAAAAGTTCAAAATAAATTAAATAAATCATTTAGGAAAAATATTATATTCATTAAATCAAAATTAATTTCTTGAAAGGACTCAATAACTTGAATAATTATTTGAAAAACAAATTATAGTCATTTGAATTCCAAATAGTTATTTATATTTACTTGAGTAGGGCGCTTCCGAACTCATCGGATCAACGACGAAAAGGATAACGCATGGGCAAACTATTAGATTAAAGATAAAACATTAATTTATCATAAGTAACCAATAATAACAAAATTACAAGGTTTTGAATATTTAGATAAAATAATCAAAAAGGGATAAATTGTTAGATCCAAATAGTTAATTAATTATTAGTATTAATTAACTATTTAAATAAGAACTTAATGAAGTTAATTTTGTGCAGATAAAATAAAACCGAAAGGAAGAAACTGATCGGTTATATCTTAAATAAAAGAGGCGCAACCAGTATTATCTCTTCGGCCGTATAAAGAAGTTGCAACTGGTAGAAACCAATCGACTTTATCTCTTCGGCTTTATAAAAGAGGCGCAACCAGTATAATCTCTTTCGCATATAAAGACGGCGGACTTGTAGAACCAATCGGCTTTATCTCTTCGGCTTTATAAAAGAGGCGCAACCAATTTTATAAAGACGACGCAACCAGTAGAAGACCGGTAGTATCTTTGGTTCTTTTAAAGAAGCGCAACTTATAAAAGAAAACTGAAAGGAAGCAACTTATTTGTTATATCTCAAATAAATGAGGCGCAACCAGTATATCTATTCGACCTTATAAACACGACACAACCGGTAGAACCAATCGGCTTTATAAAAGAAGCGCAACCGGTATTATCTCTTTGGTCTTATAAAGACAGCGCAACCTGTAGAACCAACCAGTATTATTTCGTTCGGTTTTATAAAGACGGCGCAATCGGCAGAAGACCGGTAGTATCTTCGATTCTACGTTAGAAGCCGCAACCGGTTGTCGATTCGGTTTTATCTAAGTGCTGCAACCGGTAAACTACTTGGTAGTTTTCCCGGTTAATTTACAGAGAAGCGAAACCAGTTATATGCTACAACAATTTTATCCAAGGCACAGTCGACAGTTTCCATATCAAGGCTATGAAAAATATATCTGGTAATTGCAGAGAGAAGTCTTTAAGCATCTAGACTATTATATTGTCATTTCAGTGAAAGACATCTTGGGAGCAGAATTCTGCCAAATCAACTCAGACTACCATTTGGTATAAGTCTGATATAGTCTATTTGGAGCAGTTTTCTTTCACATTAATCCAGACAGCCAATCATTAGAATACAAAATTGTATGTTGATTGCTCCTTTGTAATCATTAATCCAATTAATGATATGTTGACCTAGTATCATAGTACAAAAAAAATCAAAGGATATCCCAAACTTGTACTTCACTGATCTTCAACCAATCAAATTCAATAAACGACGAACTATCAAGGAAATATATCCGTTGACAAAGAAGCAATATGACCGTTGTCATATTCTATTTAAAAGAACAACTCAACCAGATAACACACCTTTTGACAAATTCACGACCTTACCTTTTGCTCAAGCTATCTATCTGAGCAAGCTACTCAATATTCACAAGTGTTAGAACCTTACACGTGTGTATTACAATTTCATCTATTTATGTGAGTGGTAAGTATTGTAAGTTGACAGTATAGTTTATGTTCAATAGAGTGAAATTGTTGAGAGGTCGAAAACAAGCAGTCACTAATTCTCGGGTGTTCGACGTAAGTGTTGTAAACGGTTTGAATATTCTAGTGAATATCATTTTCAAGTTTGAGAAGAATGGGTGATGTATGAGCTTTATCTCCAAACATCCATAAATCATGTGTTGCGTTCCTTTTAACTACTTGTGTCCTCTTATTATTTCCTAAACTGTGTTTTTGTTGCTTTAAGTTGAAACAAACACTTCCGCATTTGAACTCGATTCAAGAGTCTGTGACAACTTGCGAAGAATAGAGACCGATACTAACCTCTATCAAGGTTATTATCAAACTGCATGGTTAGATAAAATTAGATCGGTTAAATAAAACTTAACAGAAACAAAACTCTTGTGCAGGAACAGGCAAAGGACCGAACCGGTCAAATTAAGAAACCGGTTAAGAAACGAAACCGGTCAAGCAACTCAATATGCCAAGTAATTCAACCGGTTAAGAAACTCAACTAGTCAGTTATCAATCCCACCAAAAACCTGACCGAATAAGAAACACAAGATCGGTCAAACAGAAAGACGGAAACACTAGACAGTCGGTCATTCAGAAGCCAAGGAATAACCAGAAGGTCATTCGTTAACACACATAACCGACCAGCATAAAAAGATATTCGGGGTATCTGTTAAGAATGATACCAAAGAAACAGACTGAACATTGCCATATTCATATAAGTCTGAGGAAGATCTGCAGGCTGCAGATGATAGTCCTACAAGATCTTTCCACTTCAGAATAAATGAGAAAGACAATCTTCCAAGTACAGACAACTGTCTAACCGACAGTTACCACATTGAGTAAAAGACAAACCTAGCCGTTTGACCTACATACTGGAAGACTAGACCGCCAAGTCTGAAAAGTTGACCGCCAGTCTGAAAAGTTGACCGCCAGGTCTGAATCACTAACCACTGCTCAACCAATCAAATTCAAGGAAATGAAATGTGACCGTTGGCACATTTCACATATAAAGGAGGAGCTGAAGAGGAGTAAATCGGGGACACAGTGGACAATTAATTTACAAGTGATAAGAGCGTGTTCTATCTCTACAAAGCTTAAGTGCTAAGTTGAAGTATAATTCTACAATTGTCGGTGAAAATTGTACGGGTGGTTGATCGAGCAAGAAATAAGTCTCGATCGGATTGTTTGTATTCCTTAGTGAATATCCTTCTCGCGGTTTCGAGAGGAAGGGTGACGTAGGAGTTTTATCTCCGAACATCCATAAAACATGTCTTGTTATTTACTTTCTGCCGGTTCTACATTCTAATCGATCTGTACTAACCTACTTATACGCTATAACCGATTCAACACTACCTAAACCGATTTACTAAGTTACAAAACCGACCCAACAATCTCCAAACCTATCCTACCCAAATCCGGTTCTGCCTATCCTGTGTGTGTGTGCTGCTTCAACCTGAAACAAACCACTTCTGCGCTTGAACTCGGTTCAAGGGTTTGTGACAGTTTGTGTAATATTGAAACCACAATATTAATCTCTAGTCGGATTAATCACCACCATTTGAGTGAGACGCAATACCGGCCAACCCCGGTAACCCCAACCACGACCTAGATCCTAACAATTGGTATCAGAACAGTTAGTTTCAATACTCAAGCAAGCATGTCTTTCGATAGGCCCCAATGCTAGAAGGTGATGACTTTGCCAACTGGAAGGCACGCATGCCCTGCACTTAATCACCATGGATAACGAAATGCAGGTCATCATAGCCGAAGGACCAATGATCATTGATAAGGATAGGAAGGATTGGACAGCTGAAGATAGGAGAAGAAACAATCTGGATAACCATGCCAGAAACCGCATCTCCAACGGTGTGGATAGAAACACGTACTGCAAGATCAGAGACTGCAAAACTGCAAAGGAAAACCTGGAAACGGTTATACAGATCCATGAGGGGAAATGAAAGAACCAAGGAAAACAAGATAATGGTGGCTACTCAGAAGTTTGAAAACATCAAAATGAGACCGGGGAGAAACAATGAATGAATATAGTGACCGGTTACAGGTTGTGATAGACGAGCTAACAACTCTTGGCAAGAGGTATGATAACAAGGAGGTCATCATGAAAGCATTAAGATCTCTTTCAAGTGCGTGGGATATAAAGACAATTGGTGATGAGGGAATCAAACTGCCTAAGCAGATAAAACTACATGATGTATTCGAAGATCTTAAGGCGTATGAGTTTGAAATGTGATCTAGGACTGAAGAAAAAGTTTCAGCCTCAACCTCAACCAGAGCATTGATCACATCCACAGAACCTGTTGTACCTGCACCGATCAGAACCGCTGACAATTCACCGAGGATTCCATCGCAATGCTTGCACAGAAATTTGGGAGGTTCATGAAAAGAAGCAAACCGACAAACAACTACAACTACGGTGATAAATCTAATGTAAGATGTTATAACTGCAACTGTTGGGACACTTCAAGTGGGAATGCAGAAAACCGAGGAGAGATGACCGGAAATAGGACAATCAAAATAACCGAAATAACTATCAACAAACCGGTGAAGGAAGTGAGGTTCAGAAAGCACTGATAGCCGATGATGGAGGTAGCTTATGGGCACACAGTGACAGTGATGATGATCACACATGCCTCATGGCAAATGAGTTATATAATGCATTAAATGATGTGGTAGCAGAGTATAGAACCTACTAGCTCTATTACCTAAGCAACCCAACTTTGGAGCCGACTTCATAGTACCCATCTTGACCGAACCAAAGAACATACAGCCTGATGAAACCCCTACCTTAGAAATCGAGTCAGAGCCTGAACTATCCTTTGAGATCGAACAGCTCAAGGAGCCATTTCAAGAGTTGACCGAGGAAGAAATGGCCGACTCTAGTATAAAATGGCCGCATATAAAAGATCTAGTGAAATGGTGAGAAAAATGTGCAGTTATAAAAGACCCCCTTTTTGCATTTTTGTCTAGGATACAAAAACGATAGATCCAAAACCAAAACACTCAGACAAAGTAAGGCTCACAAAGGATGATCTTCCCTTTGTGAGTTTTAATCAGAAGTTCCTTAACCGCTGAAGAAGAATTAACTGCCTATTATACGGAAGAAAAACTAACCTATGTAGGTCCAACTGACTCTGAGAAATGGCTTCACCTTGAGAAAAGGAAAGCCAACCAGCTCAAAAATAGGAAAGTCAACTCACAACCTCATAGGACAAACCAAAGATCGTCCCCACACAAGGCCTTCTTAGGAAAGCAGAAAGATTCAAAACCGAGTGCAAGAAAGGTAGTTAAGACATTGACAAGGAAAGTTGTCCGGTTGTCAAGGTCTGGATACCCAAGGGACTAATCGCTTGTGACACAAGTAAATGTGGGTACCAAATAGTTGTAAATATATACATTTTGCAGGACATAAAGAAACGGCTAGGAAACTCTGAATGGTACTTGGATAGCGGTTGCTTTAGACATATGACCGGAAACAATAACCTTCTAACCGACATCAGAATAGAAACCAGTGCATTAATCACCTTCGGTGACAACTCAAAAGGTAGAACCGTGGGCAAGGATAAGATTGTCCATGGTAACTTAACAATTGATAATGTACTCTTAGTTGAAAACCTGCGTTTTAACCTACTAAGCATTAGTCAAATGTGTGATGCTGGATACACTGTAGAATTTCTTAAACATGCATGCCTAGTTAAAAATTCTCAAAGTACCATACTACTAACCGGAAATTGGCTAGGAAATATCTACAAGGTAGACTGGAAAACTAAAGTAGAATATCCTGTTGCATGATAGCCAAGACCGATCAAACCTGGCTGTGGCATAAAGGACTAAACCACTTAAACATGAAAACTTAAACTATATTTGCGTAAAAAGTTAATCGAAGGAGTTCCTGACATAGTGTTTAATAAGGATAAGGTTTGTTCAGCATGTCAAATGGGTAAACAAACTAGGTCAACCTTTAAGAGTAAAGGACACATTCAATCTAACCGATGCTTAGATCTTCTTCACATGGACTTATTTCGGCCGATTCAGGTCATCAGCCTAGGAGGTATGCTCTACACTATGGTAGTTGTTGATGATTATTCTAGATATACATGTGTAATATTTCTGCCATCCAAACGTGAAACCGCATCAAATTTGATCACACTGCTTAAACGTTTGCAAAATGAAAATCAACACGCATTAACAGTATTAGAAGTGAATAGAGGAACCGAATTTGCAAACAGCACTTTAAATGCATTTCTGATGAATCCGGTATTAGACACGAGTTGTCTAGTGCTAGGACTCCTCAACAGAACGGCCTGGCCGAAGAAAAGAAACTGAACTCTCAAGGAAGTCGCACGGTCCATGATAAGCCGATTCGGGTATTGCTCAAAAATTTTGGGCTGAGGCTATCATACTGCATTGTTACACACAAAACCGGTCTTTGATTAATAAGTTTCACAACAAAACCCCTTATGAGGTTTATTTTGATAGAGTTCCTAACCTTAGGCTATCTTAAGATTTTCGTTTGTAAATGCTACATCCACATAAATGAAAAACTTATCTATCTGCTTTTGATGCCAAAAACCGATACTGGGATCATGTTAGGTTACTCAACAGTGAGTAAAGCATATAGAGTATATAACAATAGAACCTAACCGTGGAGGAATCACTTCATGTTGTTTTCGATGAATCGTTGAAAGTAATACTGCATCAGCTTTGATCTACACAACAGATTGGAAAATAACAATATCCATTCTAATAGTGAAGATGAAATTCCGGTTTTTAGGAGGTTTGTCCATGACCAAATGGGTAATGATGAAACCCAGCCGGATCAAAGCTGTTCCACGACAGGAAGATGACACTTCGGTCCAAATCCGAGGAAATCGGTCGGTCTGACATCCCGTTCAGCCTACCGATATGTCTACCTTATCAAGTAACGGTAATTTGGTAGACATCCCTGAACCGCACCTCAAAAGAAACACCAAGCAATCCTCTGAGCTAATTAATTATAGGTGACCCTTCAAAACCTGTTCGAACTAGGCGTCAACTTCTGGAGGAGAATACTTCAATTCCGCCTTTATATCCCAGATTGAGCCGAAAAGAGTGGATGAAGCATTGTCAGATCTGGATTTGATCTTGGGAATGCAAGAAGAGTTAAACCAGTTCGAGAGTAATAAATTCTGGTACCATAGTACCTAGACCGAAAAGATCAAACGGTCATAGGAACAAGATGGGTATTAGAAATAAACTCAATGAAGACGGTTGGGTCACGAGGAACAAAGCCAGATTAGTGGCACAACGATACAAACAAGAAGAAGACATTGATTTTGAAGAATCATTTGCCCCTGTAGCTAGGATTGAAGCTATTAGGATTTTTCTAGCTTTTGCTGCATTCAAGATTTAAGGTTTTCCAATGGACGTTAAAAGTGCATTTTTGAATGGTGACCTACGTGAGGAAGTATATGTTGAACAACCACCCAGTTTCAAAATGCTGAACTACCAACCATGTATACCGGGTTAACAAAGCTTTATACGGTCTAAAGCAAGATCCTAGAGCATGGTATGACACACTTACCGCATTCTTACTTAAACATGATTTTACCATCGGATCGGTGGACAAAACACTCTTTAAGTTGAGAAGAAGGAAATATCCTACTTGTTCAGATTTATGTAGATGATATCATCTTCGGTTCAACCGATCCTAAGCTATGTGATAAATTCTCAACCTTGATGACTAACAAATTTGAAATGAGTATGATGGGAGAATTAAGCTTCTTCCTAGGTCTTCAGGTTAAGCAACTCGAAGTAGGAACTTTCATAAGTCAACCCAAGTATACTAAGGAACTGTTAAAGAAATTTGGGATGGACACATGCTCCTCAGCGGCTACTCCAATGAGTTCATCGGTCAAATTGGACAAAGATGATGAGGGTCAAGCGGTAGACCTGACCGCTTACCGAGGCATCATCGGTTCTCTTCTATACCTGACAACAAGTAGACCGGATATTCTATTTGCAGTCGGTGTGTGTGGAAAATTCCAGGCCAACCCGAAACAGTCCCACTACACAGCCGCAAAGCGAATCTTAAAATACTTAAAGGGAACTCCTGACGTCGGTTTGTGGTATCCAAAGGATTCATCCTTTAACCTAACAAGTTATTCAGATGTAGACTATGCAGGTTGCAAGGTTGATAGAAAAAGCTACAGCGGAACATGCCAATTTCTAGGTGATCGGCTTGTTTCATGGCATAGCAGAAACAAACATCAGTCGCCAACATCAACCACAGAAGCTGAATATCTGGAAGCCGGAAGCTGTTGTTCACATCTTCTTTGGATCCAACAACAATTGAAGGATTTCAGTATCACAGCTGAAGAATCTCCAATCTTCTGTGATAACACAAGTGCCATAGAAATCACCTACAACCCGGTTCTACACTCCAGAACCAAGCACATTGACATAGATGGCACCCACTTCATCGGGAACATGTCATGCTAAAGCATATCCGGCTGGAATATGTACTGACAGATCAACAAGTAGCACGATATCTTCACAAAGTCCTCTGCAGGAAGCTAAGTTTTCTCCATTCAGACTCACACTCGGTTTTAACCGACATTAGTCAGATCATCCCTAAGGATACTTAAAAGGGAAATCGGTTCGACAGACAAAACCGGTAGTTCTTCCTAAATTGTCAGATTCCAAATTTACCAAGGTTTCTATGGAAGAACGCCTGGTCTATCAGTTAGAGTAAACCGACCGGTTATTTAGGTGCATGCACCAAATAACCGCATCGGGCACGAACAACTGATAACTGACCGGTTCGGAAATAGTTTATCTAGATTATTTGGTCTTCGAACAAAGTGGAATAATTACCTGTGTTTAAACTTATTGCCTGAAATATTACTCTCTCAAAAGTAAAATGGTCACACCTCAAAAAGACGTGACGATTTGATATCTTTCATGGTCTAGTCTATGGACCAACACCTGGCTGTAGCCATACTTATTTCATGCAAAATACTTTATCCTATGGACAATAGACTCATTACCTATGACATACTGGACAATAAGATCATCCCTCCACTAATATATAAGTTAGACAAACCTAACACAAACAATCACAAGATATATCCATTCCCTCACTAAGACAAAATGTCTCAGTTTCCAACATCCTTCAAGTGGATTTCAAATTGCTCAAGCACTGAGCATTATGAAGTCTTCAGATGATTAAGTCACTTGAAGACACTGGTCTCCAACACTTTCTAGATGACAAACATGTCATCTATTCTGAATCTGTCCTGAGTTCTTCTACAATGCCAGAGTTTCCGAGGAACTCCTCACTTTGACACACATATCAGTCAAAAGTGGGAGGGATTGTATTCGATTTCCACGAAAGTGACTTCAGCAGAAGTTTTCGACCTACCAAAGCAAGGTCTGACCGACCTAATGTACCCGGCTGAACTAAAAGTCGAGATCTCCTTGAGCCTTTGCCCGGTCAAATCAGCCAGTTGATGACCACGGTGCCAAGTCATTGTTGAAAGCTGAATACCAGCTTCTCAACGACGTGATCGGTCGAGGCATCCTGGGAAGGATGTGACCAACACGTATTGCAACCGCTGCCTTCAAACATCATGGCCGCTATAACCACTGGCACACCGGTAACTGGTCAAGGGTGCTGTTCGACGTCCTAATCTGGATGATTGGCGTTCGAACAGTCGGTCTCGTACCTCAACTAAGTGTCTGCTTCTAGAGCTGGAGTTCCAACCTGTCCGGGCGAAGGGTTTGAACCAAGCCCAGGTACTCACCAAGGAAGTCACCCGACTCATTTTATGAGCGGTTTGAAAAGGCTTGGAATAGGAGGAACCGCCAACTCAACTCCAAGGGTCACACCAACTCCAACGGATTTAAGTCACTTCCTTCCTACAAACCGGTCATTTTGCTGCACGCACCGGTTGTATCTTTTGTTCAACTCTCTTAGATCATTCGGCTTAGTCTATGCTATCTTCGGTTTACAATCGGTTACTTTTCAGCTTATTGTAACATCCTTCATTATGAAAAGTAACTCTTAACCCCTAACTATATGAGTAATTAATATCCAACTACTTGGTTACCTTTGAACTAAATCACTACTCGAGCTCCGCAATCGGTCAAAAGTAACCTCTTCCCAATACGCTTTGGAACATAAATATTCTCTTCATTAATAAGACAAAATTGATATTCAACATTAACTGTTGATGCTGTTTCCCTCCAAATCCAAGTTTATATAAAGAGCCACTCCTTAATCAACTTAACACATCTCAAACAAAATTTCTTAAACTCTCTCTCTTTCTTAGCAAAGTTGAATCATGCCAAGCCGAACTCTAGGAAACTTCTTGAGCAATCAATTCGATTCATGTATGAACATTGGGATATAGAAAACCAAGGAGGTCATGTTTGAATCTCTCATTGACACCGCGGTCTTCGCACCTTTCTCTCGAGAATCCGGTCCCATACTCCTTGAGGATGTCAAGACCTTCTTCAGAAGTGTTTGCATAAGAGGAAACTACATTGTTTCCACATTGAGAGATCACACTTTCTGGCTGGATGAAGCGAATTTTCCCAAATGTCAACCTGCCCACAGAAGAGGTTTTCCGACTTCCCAACCGGGTGGGAAGTGCAGCAAACCAGTCACTCAATATTCTTCTCTGGAACCGATGTACCGGTGTGACAATATCACGGGTTAAAACCCGTCTTGCTCACCACATCCAACTCCTTCATGAGATTGTAAACCGCTCTATCATTTGTCAATCTCCGAATCAGCGTTACTCCAAGAAAATATTTGACATGATGACCTACATTGTTAGCAACACGGCTATCAATTTGGTCATCGACCATTTTCCAGATTCTGAAAACTATGGTGATAACTAAGAAATGTCTCGGTTATGCTCCTCACATCAGTCGGCTCATTCTCAAGTACCGTCCAGAATTTGGACCGGGCACAACCGACATCCCCTTCGAAACATTCTTGACATGGATGGGGTGGAGACAAGCTTTCTAGGGTAGTCATTACATAAGTTAGATATTTATATTCTTATGTATCTTCCATTTATAAACCGTATTCGTGTTTTGGTCTCTATCTTATTTTTTAATGAAATCTATTTCAGTTTAAATAACCGGGTCAAAGTTGCAAAATTTGAACATCCATCTAACTAACCGGTTAATATCAATTAAATCAATCTGCCTTCATTGAAAAATCCGGTCAAAGTCAAAAACCGGCATCTTCGCGATTCACAAATCACACCACTTACTAAACGGTTCCAAGAAGAACCGCTTAATCAAAAATTGCAAAAATCCACTCGAATCTTTGGAGGGAAAATTCACGCCCAAAAACTCCCGCTCAAATATCCCGCCCTTGGTTTCCCGCCCTGATTTACCGCCAATCTTTTTCCGCCCATGGATTGCCGCCCATGGATTGCCGCCTTTTGTTTGCCGCCTTTTGACTTACCGCCCATGATTAGTCGCCCAATACACTTGGAGGGAATATTTCCGCCTAAAGGTGATGGGATGGTTCGTGACGGTTGGAATTCCAAACCGCACCTATAAATGGGATCCTTAGTCATTTTATTTCATTCTTACGCGATTCGATTTTCTCTCTCTAGCTCTCAAACTCTCTCAAAGCGGCTTTCTCTCTCAATTCAATCATCAACAATGGGTCGTGACTCTGCATTATTCAAACATATAGTCCATGTCGATTTTGAGGAAATCCGAGAATACGGTTCGGCACCGGCAAAGCAAGTTTTATCCCGGATTTCCGAGTCCGGCCTTCGAATACTCACTAGGTGGTCCGTTTGTTCTATACAAGGAATCGGTTGAGTAATTTTAAAACCGCATCTCTCACCAGCGGAACAATAACCGCAACCGTCGGCGGTCAGCAGTTCGACCTAACCGAAGAGTCGGTTTGCTGAAATCCTACACCTACCAATAGATGGACAAAACATTTCGGCGGATCTAAGCGAGAAACCTTCGAGGCGGCCTGCCAGGTTCTCTTGGCAACTGCGGCTCCTATAGAAGTCTCCGGAAAGAAATCATCACTTCGACCGAATACATACCGCTCTGTGACATCTTCACCCAGTCGGTCCAGAAGAGAGGTTGAAATTTCGACACCTAACCAAGGCAAAAATCGAGATGTTGCCGGTTTAACTAACGGCATAAAAATTAACTGGACGAAGGGAGATTTTTAACAACCTAAGGAATGGGTGATCCGAATTCCACCCAGTCATGGGGATACGCCATCCCACTCGGGAAGATCATGCTCCACACAACATCAACACCGGTCCTGGTGTTCTTCTTTCGTCAAGCAAAATAATAAGATCCTGCCAATTCTTGGAAAAGAAGAGGTCGGCCTCCGGTTCTACAGGTGGCCGAAGGAAGAAGTCTGCCACTAAGAAAGCAGTTCCGGTTAAAGGGCAGATCCGAGAGCAAGAAGGACAAGCAACCGATAGAATTCGCGGATCCGCTCTCTGAAACGCAAAATGAGGACGATTCGGCCTCCAGCTCCGAACGAACGGCTTCACATAATACAGAAGAAAATGAGTCCGGTAAAGGAAAATGACCGATAGACGAGGAACAATCGGTCAGTCTTGAAAACGCCGATACCGGTGCAGAGGGCCAAAAGGAAGATAATGTTCATGCTAACACCTAGGAGGTGGCTGAGAAAGTCGTGCGCAGAATCATGGAGGAAATCCATCAGCAAGCCGAGGAGGTATCCGACGTATTCTTACGATGGTTCCAGCACCGGAATGACATATTCTACAAACAAATGCTACCGGACCTAACCGCTGGACAAAAATTCGAAAGGTTGATGGAGATGGAGGAGGAAGTCATTAATATAACAAAGGCTCAGGATCCAAACGAAGCCTTGAGCCGACACGCAATAGTGAAACCGCGTGCTCGGTTACAAAAGCTAGCCGAACATATTCAACGCCTAACAGAAAAATATACTCCGTGAACGCCGAAATCTCAATTAACAACTCTTGGTGTTGGAGTTACTTGCGGTCAAGAAAGGAGAGTTCATCGAAGAAAGTGGCGCGGCTTGAAGTGGTGCCCGAACAACAAAATACACGCACTCTCCGCCTCATGGGAATGTTGACGGTCAGAACCCAATAGATACAGAAATGGCTTCCCCTCTAGCGGATGAGACGATCAACATAACCAACGATAGGACAGAGCCTCCTCTCACCGACAATCTTGAATCTGTTCAAACCGGGAATTCAGAACCGACAATATTTTAATTAAAATAATCAAAAATGGAGAAATTGAATAAAGAGTAAATTTTTTTCATAATTTTTCTCAAAATTTTCCAAAACTTTTCGAAAAATACTCCCAAGTTAATTTCCAAAAATCCGGCCAAACTAACTATTCAAAACAAGACCGGCCTATATTTGCAATCTTACAGGATTTTGAATATTTTAAATAAAATAATCAAAAAGGGAGAAATTGTTAGATAAAATTAGATCGGTTAAATAAAAACTTAACAGAAATAAAACTCTTGTGCAGGAACAGGCAAAGGACCGAACCAGTCAAATTAAGAAACCGGTTAAGAAACGAACTGGTCAAGCAACTCATAGGCAAGTAATTTCAACCGGTTTAAGAAACTCAACTAGTCAAGTTATCAACCCTACCAAAAACCCTGACCGAACAAGAAAGACAAGATCGGTCAAAACAGAAAGACGGAAACACTAGACAGTCGGTCATTTAGAAGCCAAGGAATAACCGGAAGGTCATTCGGTTAACACACATAACCGACCAGCATAAAAAGATACTTCGGGTATCTGTTGAGAATGATACCAAAGAAACAGACTGAACATTGCCATATTCATACAAGTCTGAGGAAGATCTGCAGGCTGTAGAAGATAGTCCTACAAGATCTTTCCACTTCAGGATAAATAAGAAAGGCAATCTTCCAAGTACAGACAACTGTCTAACCGACAGTTACCACATTGAGTAAAAGACAAACCTAGCCGGTTTGACTACACACTGGAAGACTAGACCGCCAGGTCTGAAAGTTGACCGCCAGGTCTGAAAAGTTGACCGCCAGTCTGAATCACTAAACCTCTGCTCAACCAATCAAATTCAAGGAAATGAAATGTGACCGTTGACAACATTTCACCTATAAAGGAGGAGCTGAAGAGGAGTAATCGGGGACACAGTTGAACAATTAATTTACAAGTGATAAGAGTGTGGTTCTATCTCTAGAAGCTTAAGTGCTAAGTTGAAGTGTAATTCTACAATTTCGGTGAAAATTGTACGGGTGTTTATTCGAGCAGAGGAAATAAGTCTCGATCGGATTGTTTGTATTCCTTAGTGAATATCCTTCTCGCCGGTTTCGAGAGGAAGGGGTGACGTAGGAGTTTTATCTCCAAACATCCATAAAACCTATCTTGTTATTTACTTTCTGCCGGTTCTACATTCTAACCGATCTGTACTAACCTACTTATACCGCTATAACCGATTCAACACTACCTAAACCGACTTACTGAGTTACAAAACCGACCCAGCAATCTCCAACCTATCCTACCCAAATTCGGTTCTGCCTCCTGTGGTGTGTGCTGCTTCAACCTGAAACAAACCACTTCCGCGCTTGAACTCGGTTCAAGGGTTTGTGACAGGTTTGTGTAGTATTGAAACCCCGATATTAATCTCTTACCGGATTAATCACCACCCTTTGAGTGAAACGCGATAACCGGGCCAACCCCGGTCCCCCAACCGTGATCTAGATCCAAACAGCATGTGTAAGAGTTCAGCTTTGTAAGAACCCCAGTCTCCTTTTGCGATCCCGATCCTAACAAGTGATATTCATAGCAGCTAGTGTCTATACTCAAGCAAACCAAACGTTGGCATGTCTATAGCCAAAAGGCTCCCCTACTCGAAAGCAAAGACTTACCACTATAGACGATGAAATGATGTTTTACATCTCTGATGGTCCAATAATAATTAACAAGAAAATGAGCAAGTGGACACGTGAGGACAGAAGAAAGAACAACCTTGACAGGTCTTGGCAGAAAATTCCATTTACAAAACCTTGGACAAGAACACGTTCACAAAAATTAAGAGAATTCATTATTGCAAAAGAATTATGGGAGTACAGTCATCCAGCTTCACAAAGGAAATGAACGAACTAAGGAAAACAAGGTCATGGTGGCTACTCAAAAATTTGAAAATATTAAAGATGCGGTCCCGGAGAAACAATAAAGGAATTTGGTGACCATTTCACAAGATTGTGAATGAACTCTCACTTCTTGGAAAGACATACGGCAACAAAGAAACAATTGTCAAAGGTTTAAGGGCTCTACCCTAGCGCTTGGATTTTAAAACCCTGGTGATGAGAGAATAAAGAGGTCTTCATAAGATGAAAGTGCATGATGTCTTCGAAAATCTGAAGGGATATGAGTTCGAGGATGAACTTATGAAATGAAGATGAGGCCTCAGCTTCAACAGCTACTAGAGTTCTGGTGACCTCCGTGCAACCAGCAGCTCCAGTATTTGTCAGACAGTCGAGCAGTTTAGTGATGATACAATGGCCATGCTGGCCAAGAAGTTGGAAATTCATGAAGAAGAATTCAACCCCAACAATTCCTACAACTACAACTACTCAAACAATAACAAAGCTAATGTTCTCTATTTTAATTGTGATGCCTTAGGTCACTACAAGTCGGAGTACTGGAAGCCAAAAGAGAGGACAGAAAGCAACCGATCAAGAACCAAGGGAAGATCACTGTCAAACAATCAAATAAGGAGATCCAAAAGGTCTTTCTAGATGATGATAGTGGAAGACCAGTGGGCACAAAGAGACTTAGATAGTGACGATGAAGGAATCAGATGTCTGATGGCAAATAAAGAAGAGATATTCGACTTTTTCCTTGGAGGAATTCACCCGAGAAGATTTGATTACTAAACTCATGTAATGGTCATTGAGAACAGGAATTTGTCTAATCTCGTACCAACCCAGCTAAATAATTAAACTGATGGAACGATAGAACTATCCTCTAAAAATGAGAATCTCAAGGAGACAGTTCAATTGTGACTAAAGGAAACTAAATAACTAAATATGTGATTGCTGCATGGAAGAAACTTGGAGATATTGTGAGCCAGATGACGAGTCATCAGAGACCTCCCAATTGCAAATTCGGTCTAGGCTATGGAATCAACAATCCAGATAAGTCATGAAAAGAGTTGAAACTCAATAAAGACAAGCTTCCATTTATAACCTTGTCAAGAGTACATCAACTAACAATGAATCAAGTCACGATTCAAAACTAGAAAAGGAACCAACATATTTACGACCAACCGACAAGTTGTGGTGGCTTAGTTTTGAGAGAAGGAAAGCCAATCGGCCGGTTAGACAAGAACACGACAAAAAAGCCATAAAAAGTTTATCAAAGATCAGTATCACAATACAATGAGGCTTCAAAGGAAGACAGAGAGATGTCATGTCTAATGTGGTATGATCATTAAGATTAACATCGGGAGATCTATTCGAATAATTCAAGTATGGATTCCCAAAGGACTAATTATCGTGGACCCAATGAAATGTGGGTACCAAAAGGTATAAATAGTTATATTTGCAGGATAAAGAGATTAAACAATTGAAGGACTCGGAATGGTATTTGAACATAGGATGCTTAAGGAACATGACAGGAAACAACAAGTTGTTAACCGACATTGTGAGAGAATCTGGTTCAAAGATCATTTTTGGTGACAACTCTAAGGGTAGGCTGTGCGCAAGGATAAGATTTTTCATGGCAACTTGCCATAAATAATATGTTACTTTTGAAAGTCTATATACTATAATCTTTTAGTATTAGTCAAATGTGTGATATAGGATACATTGTCGAATTTCACAAACAAGCATGCTTAGTTAAGAACCAACAGGGAAGACATTGTTGACAGAGCATACGATAGGAAACATTTATAAAAGTAGACTGGAAATTAAATGTCATAACTGTGTTCGCATGATTGCTAAAAATGACCAAAACTGGTTGTGGCATAAAAGACTAAATCACTTGAACTTTAAAACAATCAACTATATTTGCACTAAAGAGTTAGGTTCAATGCATTAATAATATGAAGTTTTCAAAAGATAATGTATGTTCTGCTTGCCAAATTGGTAAACAAATCAAATTAACTTTCAAAAGTAAAGGAAATATTCAATCTAAAAGATGTTTAGAGCTTATACACATGAATCTGTTTGGATCGATTAGTGTAACCGGTTTAAGAGGAATGAACTACACATTAGTGATTATTTATGATTACTCTAGATTTACTTGGGTCATTTTCTTAGTTTCGAAATATCAAGAAACTCCAAATCTGATTAAAATGCTTAAAAGAGTACAAAGTGAAAAATTCGTACGTGTTAATAAAATCAGAAGTGATAGAGTCACTAAATTTACTAATAGAGTCTTAATATCTTATCTTGATGAGTCTGATATTAGACACGAGTTGTTTAGTGCTAGAAATCCTCAACAAAATGGACAACTGAGAGGAGAAATAGAACCCTCAAGGAAGTTGTCAGATCCATGATAGCCGATTCGGGTGTTTCTAAGAAACTTTGGGCAAAAGCTAAAATATAGCATTCCACACTCAAAACCGGTCCATGATAAACAAACGTTCTAATAAAACGCCGTTTGAGGTTTACCATGACAAAGTTCCTAATATCCGTATTTTAGGATCTTTGGTTGTAAGTGTTATATCCACAATAATGGAAAGAACTATTTGACCGCTTTTGATGCCAAATTTGATGTTGGTATTATGTTGAGATATTATGCAGTTAGTAAAGCATATAGAGTTTATAATAATAGAACTCTTACTATTGAAGAATTATCCCATGTGTATTTGATGAATCTATCGAAAGTAACACGTCACTAGCAATTGATTTATATAACAGATTGGAAAGTATCAATATTCAATCTGATAGTGAAGATGAAGTGTCAAGTATATCAAAGATTTGTTTATGAACAAACGTTAATGACGCTGAAATTCAGCAAGATCAAGTTGTTCCACAGCAAGTAGTAAACACCTCGAACTCTATTGAGGAAACTGTTCGGCCTGACATTGATCAGCCTAACGGTCAGTCAAATCTTGATCAAATAACCCGTCGGTTAGAGAGCATTTCAGGACTAAACTTTAAATGTGAATAAGATCATCCTCCTGTGTTACTTATAGGTAACCCATCTGCACCTATCAGAACTAGGAATCAACTATTAGAAGAATATGGCAAATTCTGCATTTATTTCACAAATTAAACCTAAAAAGGTGGAATGAAGCATTGTTGAATCTCGATTGGATTTAGCAATGTAAGAGGAACTAAACCATTTGAGAGAAATAAAGTTTGGCATCTAGTTCCAAGACCAACTAATCATATATCATTAGAACTAGATGTGTCTTTTCGAAATAAAATCAATGAAAAACGGTTTGGTTACGAGGAATAAAGTTAAGCTAGTGGGCCCAAGGATACAACAGGAAGAATGCATTGATTTTGAAGAATCATTGGCTCTTGTGGCCAGGCTAGAGGCTATTAGAATCTTTCTAGCATTTGTTGTATTTAAAAATTTCAAAGTGTTTCAAATGAATGTTAAAAGTGCTTTTTTTAACGGTATCATAAATGAAGAGGTCTACGTTGAACAACCTCCCGGTTTTAAAAACACTGCATTGATTAGTCATGTTTATAGATTGGACAAAGCTCTTTACGGCCTTAAACATGCTCCTAGAGCGTGGTATGATACACTCACAAAATTCTTATTTTATCACGATTTTACCATAGGATCTATAAACAAAACTCTATTCAAATTTGAAAAAAATGAGCATATATTACTTGTACAAATCTATGTAGATGATATTATTTTTGGCTCAACTAATACCAAATTGTGTGACAAAATTTCTAAAATGATGACTGGCAAGTTTGAAATGAGTATGATGGGAGCACTCAGGTTTTTTTTGGCCTTCATGTTCGGCAGATTGAAGGAGGAACGTTCATAAATCAAGTCAAATATACAAAAGAGATATTAAAGAAGTTTGGCATGGAAAGTTGTTCTCCGGCCTCAACCCCAATGAGCTCCTCGATCAAGTTAGATAAGGATGAAGACGGGCAGAGTGTTGACATCACGGCATATCGTGGAATCATTGGCTCATTGCTCTACCTAACAGCAAGCCAACTGGACATTTTATTTGCGGTTGGATTCTATGGGAGATTTTAGGCTAATCCTAAACAATCTCACTATATTGATGCTAAAAGAATATTGAAATATCTTAAGGAAACTCAAAATGTGGGATTGTGGTATCCAAAGGATTCTAGTTTCAACTTAACGAGTTATTCTTATGTAGACTATGCAGGTTGTAAAGTCGATAGGAAAAGCACCAGCGGGAAATGTCAGTTCTTAAGTGACTGGCTTGTCTCATGGTACAGCAAGAAACAGACATCAGTAGCGACTTCAACTGCAGAAGCAGAGTATCTTGCAGCCGGTAGTTGCTGTGCTCAACTTCTATTGATCCAACAACAGCTAAGAGATTTTTTCATTATAGATGAGGAGTCCCCGATATTTTGTGACAACACAAACGCTACTGCAATCACGTATAATTCACTTTATCCAGGAACATGTGACACAGAAGCATATTCGGCTAGAATATGTATCAACCGAACCGCAAGTGGCTGATATTTTCACCAAGCCACTCCAGGACGCTAAGTTTTCTCACTTTAGAAATATTCTGGGTCTTGCTGATATTAACTAAATTTTTCTTTAAAATACCGGCATGTATTTAGGGAGAAACTCACTCAAAAAGAATAATCGTTGGCATTTACCCTCATGAAAAAACGAGCATACTCTTAGGGAGAAGCCCTCGCTTCTCAAAAGTGCTCCTTTCTGACTTCGGTTAACTTCGACTGCATCTATCGAGGAGGATCGATCAAGATGCGGACATTAATCTAGTTTATCGAGGAGTCTTGCTTAAGGAACTTCTTGGAAGGCTCGTCGATCTTCTATCCAGAAGCGGTCAATGAGTTCTTCGGTACGACGAGGTTAGTAGATGGTTCTATCTTGGCAATGTTTAACGATGTAGAGTTTACCATCACCAAAAACTCTTTGCCAAAGTCCTGAAACTTCCAACTAAGGGTCGCGATTTTTCAAAAGAGTTATCTCGCATCTCGACGTCCAAATTACAAATTATGTTCTCCGATACCGACATTCCGGTGAACTTTAATGGAAAGAAAAAGGATCTGAAATGCGAATATTGCGTCCTATGCAATATAACCGCTAAATCACTACAAGGGAAGGGCAGAAACTTCGACAACCTTACTCGATCCAAGTTTGATATGATGGGCGCCATAGTGAGAGGCGATAGAATAAACTGGGAATCTATCCTTTTCAACACTTTCTGCAAAATGGTGACTCCCAAATCCAACAGAAACTGTGCCTATGCCATGCAAATCGACTGGATTCTAAATCATCTAAACGTACCTACCATCCCAGGGACTCCTCTTCCCTTGAGAAAAATTTTAACCTCTGTTAATACTGGGAGGTACTTTGTTAAAATGAGCAAGGCCAAGGCTCCATGTCTGGAGTCCCTAGCCAACAACCGACTAGAGTGGAAGCGGCTAGAGAAAAGACCGATAGCGATTCTAAGCAATCCAACCCAGAAGACCGATCAGACTCATTGTAGAGACTTCAGACTGCCACCGAGTCTACCGCCAGTGCTGCCAGTATGGCAAAGACAAAAAAGAAGGAGACAAATGAGATGTCCTTAGATCAACAAAAACTCAACCTGAGGTAAATATTCCAACTCCACCTCTTTTTGATGCCACATATGTTGTTCATCTTCAGAAGGAAGCATTGGTACCTCCTAATACTACGATTGAGCCTGTGGTTTTAGAGGTTCAGTCCATAGTACACGACATTATACCGGTCGGATATTCGAAACCGATCGAATAAATATTGTTGAATCGGTCAGTTATCTCCACCTAAAACCGATCGGCCTACAGAGCTAGAGACCGGTCAACAGGAGAAGGCATTTACCGGTCAAACAGATGTAACTCAAGAGAATTAGGAGGAGATATCAACCGACATTGCAAAGATTCCAACTCCAAATGCTCAAACTATTATAGAACTTACTCCTACTCTTGCGAAACCATTCAAAGAACCCATTCCGGAAACTCACAAAGATGATGAAGACACCGAGGAAACAGTTAAGCTTATCCTCAAGGAGGTTAACGACAAAGAAAGTTAAACCATAGATATTTTCTATGCATGGGCAAACAAAAGGCTGGAAACAAGCTTCAGTGAAGTCTTCCCTGAGGTTCTAGAAGAGAATAAGTGGTCTACACTCCTGTCCTTGGAAAATGTGATCTTTTCTTTAATGAAAACTTCATCAGTGACTGAGGCTCCGCTAGAAGAAAGATATTGCACTGTTGATTCGATGTAAAATTGCAAAACCTCAGTCTCAACAGGAAGTACCCCATCAGAAATTCTGCACAGTGCTCGATAAAGCGGAAGAATACGAAGAAATGCTGAAACCAACATTGTCGGTCAACCAAATTAGGGCTTTATGTCAAAATGGATAGACGAAGAACTCTCACAATCAGTCTCAAAACTGAAATGAGGGAGACACTAAATATTTCCCCTCTATCTATACCTTATCTTTAATGTTCTTATTATTCGTACTTTTGTGTTGAAACATCTGGTTCACGTTACTAACTTTATTTATCATTATACTTATTGAACAGAATGCTTCATGATAAATCTATTTTTAAAAAATTGTTAGTTTTGATAGTTTTAAGGTTAAAACAATCAAAAAGGGAGAAATTGTAAGAAACCAGATCACCGTTTTCAATAAAACAAACAGGTTTTGATAATTTATTCTAAACAATCAAAGAGAAAGAAATTGTTAGATTAAAGATAAAACATTAATCTATCATAAGTAGCCAACGATTACAAAATTAAAAGGTTTGAATATTTAGATTAAATAATCAAAAAGTGAGAAATTGTTAGATAAAAATAGTTAATTATTTATTAGTATTAACTAATTATTTAAATAAAGAAATTAATCAAGTTAATTTTGTGCAGATAAAAGAAAACCGGAAGGAAGCAACTGATCGATTATTTATCAAATAAAAGAGGCGCAACCAGTATTATCTCTTTGGCCATATAAAGACGGCGCAACCGGTAGAACCAATCGGCTCTATCTCTTCGGCTTTATAGAAGAGACGCAACCGGTATTATCTCTTCGGCCACATAAAGACGGCGTAACCGGTAGAAGCAATCGGCTTTATCTCTCGCACCCAATTTTATAAAGACAGTGCAACTTGTAGAAGACCGGTAGTATCTTCGGTTCTTTTAAATAAGTGCAGCCGATAAAAGAAAACTTGAAGGAAGTAACTGATCGATTATATCTCAAATAAAAGAGGCACAACCGGTATTATCTCTTAGGCCGTATAAAGTAGGTGCAACTGGTAGAACCAATCGGTTTTATCTCTTCGACTTTATAAAAGAGGCACAACCGGTATTATCTCTTCAGTCGTATAAAGACGGCGCAACCGGTAGTGTGATCGATTTTTAAAAAACATTTTTTAATCGACTAGTTTTAAAATTCTGAGACGCTCTTTTTAAAAAAAATTATTTTGAAAACGTGAGGGGAATTGATTTTAATATTTGAAAAATTAAAGTTTTAAAAATGAGGTTTTGTAGACAACTCCATATCTTAGATTCCCGTCGAATCTGGGAGAGATTGAGATTTTTTTAATGGGAAGTATGTCATAGGCCTTTTTTACTTTTTTCAATATTAATTAACCTCACGACTAGAGAGTCGCCACCTAATTTCAAAAATTAGGAAATTAAGAGAGTGAGTTCGGTGTTTGGTTACGTGTAGAAAAGGGTATTTTAGACGCTATGTCGCACAACGCCCCTAAGGTCTCTACTAATTAATTTTGGCCCCTTTTTTTAAATTTCATACGCTTTACATTTTATAATTTTTCCATTTTAAACATGTTGGGTCAAATTATTTTGACTAAGTGTTGAAATAATTTACCCACTGATATTTTGATGATGAAATAATTTATGAGTTTTGATACAGGTGTATTGAGACAACATATTATTAGACTTGGATCTAATGAGGGTCATTAGACCGATCTTGATTTTCACTTGCATAAAATTAGACGCACAGTCTAACTCATCGAAGTTAGATGTGCAGTCTAATAGACGTGTAAATTAGACGGACGGTCTAATAGGTACACGGAATTAGACGTAAGTCTAATATATTCGGAATTAGACGTAAGTCTAATGGATATAGACGTACAGTCTAACTCATCGGAGTTAGACGTACAGTCTAACTCATCGGAGTTAGACGTGTAGTCTAATAGATGTAAAGAATTAGACGGATAGTCTAATGAATACGTGGAATTAGACGTAAGTCTAATATATTCGGAATTAGACGTAAGTCTAATAGAATTAGACGTACAGTCTAACTCATCGGAGTTAGACGTGTAAGTCTAATAGATGTGTAAAGAATTAGACGGATAGTCTAATGAATACACGGAATTATACGTACAGTCTAACTCATCGGAGTTAGACGTGTAAGTCTAATAGATGTGTAAAGAATTAGACAGGTAGTCTAATGAATACACGGAATTAGACGTAAGTCAAATATATTCGGAATTAGACTCGTCAGTCTAACTTAGTGGAGTTAGACGTGCCGGTCTAATGGTTATTGAATAATTAAACGGGTGGTCTAATTAGTGAAAGTTAGACATGAGTCTAACTCCTTCAGACAAGTCTGAGGTAGAACCGGAATTAGACGCGTCAGTCTAACTCAGTGGAGTTAGACGTGCCGGTCTAATGGTTATTGAATAATTAGACGGGTGGTCTAATTAGTGAAAGTTAGACGTGAGTCTAACTCCTTCAGACAAATATGAGGTAGAACCGGAATTAGACGCGTCAGTCTAACTCAGTGGAGTTGGACGTGCCGGTCTAATGGTTATTGAATAATTAGACGGGTGGTCTAATTAGTGAAAGTTAGACGTGAGTTTAACTCCTTTAGACAAGTTTGAGGTAGAACAGGAATTAGACGCGTCAGTCTAACTCAATGGAGTTAGACGTGTCGGTCTAATGGTTATTGAATAATTACACGGGTGGTTTAATTAGTGAGAGTTAGACGTGAGTCTAACTCCTTCAGACAAGTCTGAGGTAGAATCGGAATTTGACGTGCTAGTCTAACTCAGTGGAGTTAGACGTGGTAGTCTAATGGTTATTGTAATTAGACGTGAGTCTAATTCTGTTAGACTAGGTGGTCTAATAGACGTTTCTCATTAAAAGGAGTTGACCTATTTCATTAGACTTATTTTTACAAATCTGTTTAACTGAAATACGTCTAATGCTATGTTCAAGCAGTACGCTTGAATCTAGCATTTCTCCTACCCACGTGCTATAGCTATACCCTACTCCTGCTCCACTTTCTAGTGAAGATTAGTACAACAACTATATCCATCCAATAAAGGAATGCCACGTAAGAGAATTTTCCTCACATTACCCATTTTGCAGGTACTTCCCTGATGGAATATTCGGCGCACTACCAATTCGGTACGGCCACGATCCTTGTGCTTAGAACCTGCTGTGTACAATGGAGGCTTTCCAATGGAAGAGTGCCACGTATCATTCTTGAAGATTCGACCGTTAGCTCCTGCTCAGTATTTAATCAATCCTAAGGACAACGGACGAAGCATCGGTTTTTCAAGCAATTACAAATGAACAAGAATTCTGATTTTGCACAGAGAGAAACTACTCAATCATCTTGCTTACTGAACTTATTCTGTGAAGCTTCTTTTTGATTGTACTGTGTGTGAATCGAGAGAGAGAGAGCTAGAATCAAAACACCTTTAGCTGAGTGATATTCTTCATCTTGTAATTGAACAGAAAGTGTTTTGTTCAATAATGAGCTAAGTGTGTGTAAACTGTATTTGATTCTTATCATCATATTATAGTCAATCCTTCCAGTGGTTGGAAGAAGGGGTGACGTAGGAGAGTTTCTCCGAACATCCATAAACAAACTTTTGTGTTCTTCATTTCTGTCATCTTTTCATATTTCATCTTGTGCTTCAAACCCAAGTAAACAATTCCGCCTTGAATCTGTTTCAAGTGTTTACACAAGTTTGCGTAGAATAGAAAGAGATATTAATCCCTAACAGGATTTCTATCAAACCGTTTTTCATAAGCCTTCATTCTTAGCCAGACCCCCGTCTCCATCGATAAAGCCGATCCTATCAATTGGTATTAGAGCCCTGTTTCTATTCTCAAGCCTTTCCTGAAATATGACGAACATACCCAAAGATGCCAATGCTACAGCCATCCAACCTTCTCTCGTGAAAACTACATTGTTTGGAAGAAAAGAGTTCGTGCTCATCTCTCTTCTCTTCATGATGACATGTGGAGTGTTGTCACAGAAGGTCCTATCAAGATTGATAAGGAGAAGGCCAATTGGACTGCTGATGAAAAGAGGCAGAACAACCTCAACAACAAGATGTTCTGTACAGATCTCTTGATGATAGTATGTTCAACTATATCATCGAATGTGACACTGCCAAAGAGGTTTGGGACAGACTCACTCAACTGTGTGAGGGCAACGAGCAAACCAAGGAAAACAAGATCATGGTTGCCACTCAATAGTTCGACAGCTTCAAAATGCGTCCTGGTGAAACAATGAACGATTTCGACACCAGATTCAGCAAGATCGTCTCCTCTCTGTCCATCCTAGGCAAGACTTATAGCAACCGGGAGCTTGCTATCAAGGTCATGCGTGCTCTTCCAAGGGAATGGCACATAAAGACTATGGCGATGAGAGAATCCAAAGATCTGAACAAGATCTCTCTCTTTTATCTCTTCGCTGACCTCGAGGCCTATGAGTTCGAGCTGAACTGTATGATGGAAGAAGATCAACCCTCGTCCGTTATCATTGTTAAGGCGCTGGTGACCGCTGAAGAGCCACCAACCGCTCCGGACGTGAAGATGGCAGCTCAGCAGCTGAGCAGCGATGCCATGTCTCTCTTTGTGAAGAAGTTTGGAGACTTCATGAAGAAGAGTAACTTTAACTCAAACTCTTCAAATTCTAATGATAATAGAAAATCTAAAACTAATGTTATTTGTTTTAACGGTGGTATTAAAGGTCATTATGCATCGGAATGCCGGAAGCCAAAGTGGGAAGATGCCAAGGAAGATGGAAAAGAGCTGAAGGCTCTTATGGCTGGTGACGGAAAGAACAGAGGAAGCAGCGGTGGCTCGTACTTCTCATCCAATGAAAGTGATGAAGAAGATGTGGCTTGTTTCATGGCCAGAGAAGATGAGGAAGGAACTCAGGAGACTGAGGTATTTGATTTCTCTTCCGAAAGGTTTTCAAGGGAACAACTGGTAGCTGCACTAGATGACATGGTCATCGAGTACATAAATGTAGTAGAATCTCTAAATGAAACTAAATCTTCATCAGATTTAAATGAACCAAATCTGTCTAAAGAGGAAGAGTCACATGTTTTTGAAAAGAAGATTGAAGAGATCTCATTTGAAAATGAGATGCTCAAGGAACAGATTCAAACTCTTTCATCTGAAAACAAAAGGCTTAACTATGTTGTCTGTGCATGGACAAGGTCTGGTGATGCTATCAAATATCAGATCAGCATGTTGAAACATGTTGGATCTAGAACCGGATTGGGATTTGATAGTAATGATCCTAACCTGTCTTGATAAAAGTCAAAGCCAAATGACAAACTTAAGCCAAAGAGTTTTTTCAAAGGAAGCATGACTGACATTGAATCTGATCCTATTCATGAAGAAGTGGATTTCAAAAATGAATAGTTTATGTTCCACCAACTGTTAGCTGACTTAAGAATAAGCTTGAAAAGGCTAATAAGTCTGGTAATTTAAAACCTGACTCTAAGTCAAGGAATTTTAAAAGAAAATCTTCTTCAAAAGCTAAAGGATTAGTGGCTAGCAAGAAGTCGTCTGCTAAGTCAAAAACATACGCATTAATCACAACACAAAATGGGAAATCCATCAGAATAACTCAAATATGGATTCCTAAGGGACTAAATGATTGAGGACCCAATTGAGTGTGGGTACCAAGATTTGTAAATAGTTTATTTTGTAGGTGATGCAGGAGGATAGCAAGAAGGAAGCTAGAAGAGTACTCCTATAAGTACACAACTTGGAAGATCAACAATGGCACTTGCCATTCCGGAAGAATAAATGTTTTTATTTGTTAAAAATATTTTTGGTCTTTGGACCATAAAAATTGTTTATAAAACTGTAATGTCCATATTCATTGTGCGAAGAAAAATTTCTTTGGAATTAAGGATACTCTTTAGACGAATATCCTTAATTGGTCTAATTAGACAAAGATGTCTAAAAGAAATAGTATGTATTTAGACGTATTTTTGCTCACAATCCATACATCTAAGTCTATATGTTGAGGTGGTATACTACGCAATTAGACGGACACGTATAATAGACGTTAGACGTTTTTACGTCTTGAGCAAAAGGATGCTCACGTCTAATAAACACACGTCTAACATGTGGTGTTTATGCGGAATTAGACGTACATGTCTAATAAACATTAGAACGATTTTTATAAACATGGAATTAGACGTATGCGTCTAATACACTCATCCGTCTAATAGGCGCCGTGTTATATTGGATTTGTGAAGTAAGAAAAACGTCTAACTACGTGCCGATAAGACTGATCAGGGACAGTTGTCACACGCTGAGAGCCATCTGCTTTTCCCGCTCAAAATATCGAACAGTCATATCTTAATAACATGAAAACATGTGTCTATCAAGTTTAGAGAAAATAACTTATATACCCTCATTTTTAATGATTACTCCTTGAAAAAGGACGTCTAACATTTATTAATAGGCCATACCCCTAGAATAGACGATTATTATGCATTTCCATTTTTCATCTATATAAGGACATTACTGCATGATTTTGAAAACTTTCAATCTCTCGAAATCTCTAAGAACCCTAGATTTCTTGCATTTCTCTCACTAAATCTCTCTGAAATATCATGTCGATTCATATTCTCTCAAAATGGTGAACAAAATCACTCTCGGTCACTGTACTTTGCAGGTGGACTTTCCATCGGTGTATTCTTTTTAATCAACCGGAGGTGGTGAAGATGTTCCAAACACTAGAATATTGTGGGTTGAGGAAGTATCTGGGCGGACCGTTCATCTTCTATGAAGACGAAGTTCGCGAGTTCTTCAAGACGACAGTTATGGTGGATGATTCCATCGTAGCAATCGTCAACAGAAAGGAGATCTCTTTTGATGAAGCAGTTTATGCGGAGTTCTTTGAACTTCCGAAGGAAGGTCATCTGTTCGACTTAGTGCTTCCTTCAGAGATCATGGAGGAAATGAAGACCACTTTCTTTGCAGACGGTTCAAAGATCCATGTGAATGGATACAAGAAGGTATTCAAACCCCACTTCATTCTCCTAAACGACGTGGTGGCGAAGGCATTACAAGGGAAGGCTGGCTCCTTCAATCTCTATAGTCAAGACCGTTTTGACTATATGTGTGTCATTTCTAAAGGGATCCAAGTGAACTGGGGTCACACCCTTTTTCAGAATTTGTGTTACTCTATCATCCAGAAGAACAAGGAGAGTATCACATATGCGACTCAACTGAGTCACCTGTTGAAGTTTTTGGGGGTTCTTGTTGGTGAACCGGCGCAGATCAACTCTCCAAGAGTTTTTACTGTTCTTAGGTAGCCAGCACTCTGACGAGGTTGAAGAGAAACCTAGAGTCTGCATCTGGTGCTTCTAGATACCAAACC
Source organism: Impatiens glandulifera (assembly GCF_907164915.1). Taxonomy (NCBI): domain Eukaryota; kingdom Viridiplantae; phylum Streptophyta; class Magnoliopsida; order Ericales; family Balsaminaceae; genus Impatiens; species Impatiens glandulifera. Next base: position 25,871,209 of record NC_061866.1, read on the forward strand.
GGTGGAAATCCTTCCACCCGATCAAAGCCCTCTACTTCTGTTATGTCAACAGGGGCAAAGAGAACCAGAACTGTGAATAAATCGGAGGCCAGTTCCTCCAGTATGAAAAGTCCAAACCAGAAGGACTCCGAATCCGTTGATTCAAGGGTGAATCAAGGTCCATGCGTACTTGTTGCAACCCCAATGACATCGTTATCCACTCCCTCAACATATTTGAGGAAACCTTCGAGGTCCTATGCCTCAAAGGAGAAGAAGATTATGGCATCCCGCGCGTCTAAATCTGCTAAGGTAAAGTCTTCTAAATCTTTGGCTGCTGTGCCAAAATTTGATATTCCTGAAGTGGAACAAGCTGAATCTGTTTTCTCTCCTTTGAGAGAATTTTCTGAAGGGCCTGCTCTTGAGTCAGCCGGTCCAAATGTTGAAACCATTAACAGGGCAGAGTCTCCTGTTATGCAATCTGATCATGTAGCCGCCGGTGCTACAAAGTCGTCGCAACTAGAACAAGGTGTTGTTCTTACCCTTGTTGCTGGTGAACCCAATATTCCTGCTCCCAAGGATTCCTTGGTGGTCGGAAAGATTGTCTGTAGAGAGCTTCCTGCTGAGTTCTGCTTGAAACTCCAATCTGCCTTTGAACTATTGCGAGCCAGAAAAGGGACAAGAATAATTGTAATTGGTGAACCCAGACCAGCTCCAAAACCTGTAGAGGTTGTTGGAAAAGGGAAATCCATTACATTTCAAGCTCTTGAGAAGGTATCTGAAGCAAGAGGTATCGTTGATCTTTTTCTGGATCAAGTGAAAGTTCTTTCTGCTGAAAGGTTAAAAGTCTATGATTCCTGGTGTACTGATAGGCTGTCCTCTAAGTACAACGATTATCTATCTAACGATGCCATAACAAAAGAATGGAAGAAGAGAGTGGCAAACGAGAAGAATGTCCTGAAATGGGCAAGAACTTCATATGTGGGTGAAGCTCTGAATAAAAGAGAACTTGTGGAAACTTGCATTCTTGGAAAAGCTTTGTTTCCAACTTATGAGATTCCCCCGTCACTATTCTGGAAATCTGCTCATGAGATTTGAAAGAGCAGAAAAAGAAATTGAAGAAGAGGCAAGAGATAAAGCTGCTAAAAATGCTGAAATGAATCAGTCGGAGCAATCCTTGTAGGTTCATACAAACTTTGAGCCTATTCAAAGTATGGCAGCAGAATATGAAGATGTGTCGTCTCACGAAGGGTCATCTGCTGGAGGAAATAAAATGTTAAGATCTATGAGGACTATGCTCTCCTCAATGAAGAAGACTATGTGTCAGTCAATGAACTCCAGGAAAGAAGAAAGAGAGAACTTTTGCAATATTTTCAAGATCCTAACTGAGCTGGATAAGACCTTGAAGATGGATACTTATGAGACCCATATCACGAATGTAAAGTTTTCAAAGTTTGAAAAGGAAAGCTTCAGCCACCAAAGTGAATTATTTGATATTGAGAGGCATATCAATGACGAACGCCACAAGGAAATACAGGGTTGCATGAGTAGAAATGATAATGAATGTCAAGCATTTGCTGAAACCATTGCTAGAAAGTTTCAAGCGAAGGATGATGCTTTAGGCAATGCTGAAGGTGCTCAACCTCGACCAATTCAAGGTGAGTCAAGCAGAAGAAATGATGGTGTATCAACCGGGACAAGATCCAGGCGAGCTCCAAATTCTGATAACAATCCTAGGTCAACCAAGAGAGGTGGTGGAAAAAGCGGTGCTGAGCGTGGAGGTCGAAGTGGTGGTGGCCGGAGTAGGCTATCCAATGGCCGAAGTGGACGTTCCAGTGTTGGTGAAGTAGAGGAAGATCGAATGCAGGAGGTCGTGGTGGTCGCGGCTATCCTCATTTCATGAACATGCTTCCCGGGCAAGAGATGAGTCCAACCGATCCTCGAGTGAAAAGGGAAGAACAATGATCTTTCTTCTTTTACTCTACTTAACTCTATTGAACATGGTTTCTTGATAGTTTTTCGAATACTGGTTCTCTTTGAATGAATGGTGTAAGTGAACAAGGTGTTTGTTTATTTATTGGATGAATGCATGTCTTGATATATGTATGCATGTTTGAAATTTCTTCATTAAAAAGGGGGAAATTGTTGGGTCAAATTATTTTGACTAAGTGTTGAAATAATTTACCCACTGATATTTTGATGATGAAATAATTTATGAGTTTTGATACAGGTGTATTGAGACAACATATTATTAGACTTGGATCTAATGAGGGTCATTAGACCGATCTTGATTTTCACTCGCATAAAATTAGACGCACAGTCTAACTCATCGGAGTTAGATGTGCAGTCTAATAGACGTGTAAATTAGACGGACGGTCTAATAGATACACGGAATTAGACGTAAGTCTAATATATTTGAAATTAGACGTAAGTCTAATGGAATTAGACGTATAGTCTAACTCATCGGAGTTAGACGTGTAGTCTAATAGATGTAAAGAATTAGACGGATAGTCTAATGAATACGCGGAATTAGACGTAAGTCTAATATATTTGGAAGTAGAGGTAAGTCTAATAGAATTAGACGTACAGTCTAACTCATCGGAGTTAGACGTGTAAGTCTAATGAATACACAGAATTAGACGTGAGTCTAATAGAATTAGACGTACAGTCAATTAGACGCACAGTCTAACTCATCGGAGTTAGACGTGTAAGTCTAATAGATGTGTAAAAAATTAGACGGATAGTCTAATGAATACACGGAATTAGACGTAAGTCTAATATATTTGGAATTAGACACGTCAGTCTAACTCAGTGGAGTTAGACGTGTCGGTCTAATGGTTATTGAATAATTAGACGGGTGGTCTAATTAGTCAAAGTTAGACGTGAGTCTAACTCCTTCAGACAAGTTTGAGGTAGAACCGGAATTTGACGCGTCAGTCTAACTCAGTGGAGTTAGACGTGTCGGTTTAATGGTTATTGAATAATTAGACGAGTGGTCTAATTAGTGAAAGTTAGACGTGAGTCTAACTCCTTCAAACAAGTCTGAGGTAGAACCGGAATTAGACGCGTCAGTCTAACTCAGTGGAGTTAGACGTGTCGGTCTAATGGTTATTGAATAATTAGACGGGTGGTCTAATTAGTGAAAGTTAGACGTGAGTCTAACTCCTTCAGACAAGTCTGAGGTAGAACCGGAATTAGACGCGTCAGTCTAACTCAGTGGAGTTAGACGTGCCGGTCTAATGGTTATTGAATAATTAGAAGGGTGGTCTAATTAGTGAAAGTTAGACGTGAGTCTAACTCCTTTAGATAAGTCTGAGGTAGAACCGGAATTAGACGTACTAGTCTAACTCAGTGGAGTTAGACGTGGAAGTGTAATGTTTATTGTAATTAGACGTGAGTCTAATTCTGTTAGACCAGGCGGTCTAATAGACGTTTCTCATTAGAAGGAGTTGACCTATTTCATTAGACTGATTTTCACAAATCTGTCTAACTGAAATACGTCTAATGCTCTGTTTAAGCAGTACGCTTGAATCTAGCATTTCTCCTACCCACGTGCTATAGATGTACCCTACTCCTGCTCCACTTTCTAGTGAAGATTAGTACAACAGCTATATGCATTCAATCAAGGAATGCCATGTAAGAGAATTGTCCTCACATTACCCGTTTTGCAGGTACATCCCTAATAGAATATTCGGTGCACTACCAGTTTGGTACGGCCACGATCCTTGTGCTTAGAACCTGATGTGTATAATGGAGGCTTTCGAATGGAAGAGTGCCACGTATCATTTTTGAAGATTCGACCGTTAGCTCCTGCTTAGTATTTAATCAATCCTAAGGACAACGGACGAAGCATCGGTTTTTCAAGCAATTACAAACGAACAAGCATTCTGATTTTGCATAGAGAGAAACTACTCAATCATCTTGCTTACAGAACTTATTATGTGAAGCTTCTTTCTGATTGTACTGTGTGTGAATCGAGAGAGAGAGCTAGAATCAAAAAACCTTTAGCTGAGTGATATTCTTCATCTTGTAATTGAACAGAAAGTGTTCTATTCAATAGTGAGCTAAGTGTGTGTAAACTGTATTTGATTCTTATCATCATATTATAGTCAATCCTTCCGGTGGTTGGAAGAAGGGGTGACGTAGAAGAGTTTCTCCGAACATCCATAAACAAACTGCTGTGTTCTTCATTTCTGTCATCTTTTCATATTTCATCTTGTGCTTCAAACCCAAGTAAACAATTCCGCCTTAAAACTGTTTCAAGTGTTTACACAAGTTTGCGTAGAATAGAAAGAGATAGTAATCCCTAACAGGATTTCTATCAAACCATTTTTCATAAGCCTTCATCCTTGCCAGACCCCCGTCTCTATCGATAAAGCCGATCCTATCAAAACATTTAAAGGGTTTGCATGAGAAAAACAAAAAATAAAAAATAAACAAAGACAAAAGAAAAACTAAAACAAATAACCTACGCGTAAAGTTATCCTAAAAATCAAAACTAGACAAGTTATTAATCAAAAATTAATTGACCTAAGTCTAGATTAATTTTCAAGAACTTATTTAAAGGGTTTAAATTTTTTTTAATTTTATTTTGGGTTTTTTTAAAAAAATTCAAAAAATAAAAAATAAATAATAAAAAATAAAAAATAAATAAATAAAGTCCCAAGTCTAAGGAAAATCATATGTCTAAGGCTAGGTCCAATTTTAGTTAGGGTTTAATTTTATTTTATTTTTCTAGCCTAAAATAAAGCAAGCCACAAACTCTTAACTAAGCAAAATAAAAAAATGTCAAACAAACCCTAAGACTAAAGAAAACAGAAAATTAAAATAAATAAATAAATAAATAAATGTCGCTTGGTCTTCCATCCTCGGTCCTTGGTCTTCCGATGCTCGGTCCTTGGTCCTCATTCCTCGGTCCTAAGTCCTGAATCCTCAGTCCTGGGTCAGCTTAAAGTGCAAGAGGTCATAAACGTCGCTAAAGATGACAAATTGCCTTTTTTTTCAACATAACCCTATTCTAACTTACTTATGGTGATCCAAATGGATCCCAAATTACATAAAAAAATCCAAAAAACTTTATTAACATATAAGTATACATTTATATATGCAAAATACTTAAATAATGGGATTGCTTCTTTACAAAGAGTGATGGAAATTCTAAACAAGAGGCTTATGACCCAATAAAACTAGTTGGAGCTCTTCCTAAGGTTCTTGAAAGAAAGAAGGCAGATTTTTTTAGAGAAGCCTAAGAGAGAAGGTATAAGATGAAGGTGAAGGTCAAGAGTTCAAGTCCCTTTGCTAGGGTGTTAAGAGGGGTATTTATAGGCAAAGCTAAGAAACCCTAGGGCCCAAAGGCCCATTTAACACACTTTACCGTTGGAAAGAAAAACTATTTCAAACATTAACAAATGTTTAAAATAATGGATCAATCTCCACTTGACATGTCACTAAATATCAAGTTTTCATCCAATGAGATTTAAGCTTTATTTAATAATAATGTAATACTTGGTCATTTTAATTTTTAATTAAAAAATTGACCAAGCCTTCATGCTTCTCTTCACAGCTGAATTATTTTTTCTTTGGCAACTTCTTTCTTTATTTTAGCAACCTTTTTATTCTTTGACCTAGGGTGCTTCTCACGATTGTGTAGACACCGTTATCTTTTTATTTTTGCACGTTATATCCTTTACACACCCCTTCATCCTACAAAAAATTTTTTTTGTTAAAAACACAAATAAACAATTTTATTTTTAATTATTCCTATTTATAAGGAACAATTCTAATTAAATAAATAAAATGTTAACTAACTTATTCAAGAAATCAAATCTCAAATCTAATCTAAATAATTTAACAAACTAATCTAACAACTAATCTAATTAAAAAAATTAAAAGAAAACAAAATATACCTAACGAAATTTTATAAAAACATTAATATATATTTTGTAAAATAATTTTTTGTTTTTGTTTTTTTATAAATATCTAAGGTAATTAATTAAATAAAACATTGAATATTCTAAGTATAATAACTTCTCTAAGTGTTGTAACATAAACAAATTACTACCTTAACTTTATTAAGAATCTAAAAATCAACTATTTTAAAAACTCAAGTGTTCTAAAAAATAATTGTTTTTTTAAAATAAATCGTGCAATGAGCTAGTGAATGAATTTGAGAAATATGTATAGGCTCAGATTTATTAAAAACATAAACTATAAAATTGGGGGGTAAAAAAATAAGTGTCTACAGGTAGAACCAACCGGTATTATTTCTTTAGTTTTATAAAGACGGCACAACCGGGAGAAGACCGGTAGTATCTTCGGTTCTACATTAGAAGCGCAACCAGTAGTATGATCAGTTTTCCATTCGGTTTTATTTAAGTACCGCAACCGATAAACTGCTCGGTAGTTTGTCTGGTTATTTACAAGAAGCGGAACCGGTTATATGATAAAATAATTTTATCCAAGGCACAACCGACAGTTTCTATATCAATGTTATGCAAAATATATCCGGTAATTGCAGAGAGCATTCTTCAAGCATCTAGACTATCATATTGCCATTTCGGTGAAAGACATCTTGGGAGTAAAAGTCTGTCAAATCAACTCAGACTACCATTTCAGTATAAGTCCGATATATTCTATTTGGAGCAGTTGTCTGTCACATTATTCCAGACAGCCAAATCATTAGAAGATAAAAATGTATGTTGATTGCTCCTTGAAAATCATTAATCCAATTAATGTTATGTTGATCTAGTATCAGAGTACAAACAAAATCAAATGATATCTCAAAGTTGTACTTCACTGATCTTCAACCAATCAAATTCAAGAAACGACGTACTATCAAGGAAATATATTGAAGAATAAAAATATTACCGTTGTCATATTTCTATTTAAAAGAACATGCTCAACCAGATTAACACACCTTTTTGACAACTTCACGATCTTACCTTTTGCTCAAGCTCTCTATCTGACAAGCTACTCAATATTCACAAGTGTTAGAACCTTAAACGTGTGTATTATAATTTCATATATTCTGTGTGAGTGGTGAGTATTGTAAGTTGACGGAATCTGTTTCTGTTCAACAAAGTCAAATTGTTGAGAGGTCGAAAACGAGCATTCATTAAGTCTCGGGTGTTCAACGTAAGTGTTGTAAACAGTTTGAATATTCTAGTGAATATCTTTCTCAAAGGTTTCAGAAGAAGGGTTGACGTAGAAGCTTTATCTTCGAACATCTATAAATCTTGTGTTGCGTTCCTTTACTACTTTGTGTCCTCTTATTGCTTCCTAAACTTTGTTTTTGTTGCTTCAAGTTGAAACAAACACTTCCGCACTTGAACTCAGTTCAAGAGTTTGTGACAACTTGCGAAGAATAGAGGCCAATATTAACATCTAACAGGGTTATTATCAACTGGCGTGTGTGTAAGCGTTCACTTTTGTGAGACCCCAGTCTCCTTTGGCGATCCCGATCCTAACACAAACGGATCGCTCAACGGCAATAGATGCTAACAGACTTGGACAAATCGCCTATAAATTGCGCGTTCGCGGCCTGAGTCATCTTCTTTCTCGCATTGTTTAAATAAGAACTTCCGTGAAGTTTGATTTTTTTCATAAATCAAACTTCGCGAATACTTGTTTAAACAACGAAATTTAAAAAGGCAAATGTTCACCCTAGCTTGGTTTTCGCTCATCATCCTAGGTTAAATCATAACCTAAATGATAGAAATCAGCCTAGCAGTAATGTTAGGATCGGGGACGCCCTTGGAGGATCGGGGTGTTTCCGGTTTCTGGAAGGGTGGCCGCTTACACAACACAACACACTTTGGTGATAGTCCGGTTAGAGACTATAACCGTTCTCAGCACTTCGCAAACTGCCACAGACTCTTGAATCGGGTTCAAGGGCGGAAATGTCTGTTTCAGTCTGAAGCAACGTATGTGACTTGGATGATGTTTATGAGGAGTCGGTTTTAGAAATATGAGTGGACCGGTTTTTGATTTAAGGAGTAAGATTGTTTTGGTTTATGGTTATGTTAAGTGAGTAAGCCGGAAATAAAAGAAATGACACGAGACAAGATTTTTTATGGATGTTCGGAGCAAACCCTCCTACGTCACCCCTTCTTCTCAAATTATGAGAAGGATCTCCACTAACTTTCAAGATTACAACAATTACACTGTCGGTCGAGCCTTAACTCGCTACTCGCCGGTTACACCAACTCACTCTTGATGTAATACAATAACACAACACAAAAATAGCTTTCGGTAAATGACAAAACGATTTTGGATCGCGCGTGGGATTTCTTTCTCTCTCTTAATGTTTTTCAGAACCGTATTTAATGAGGTCTCTTCGTCTTTCTTTTATAGTGAAGATGATCCCAACGGTCACTTTCTTCTCTCACCGTGGGATTGGTCAGTTCAGAGTCACGCCGGTGCAGAGAGGTTGTTTGCACGTTTCACCTTCCTAACACTTGGCAAGCATGCAGATACTCCTCAGTTAAAAATAACGTAGCCAGTTTGGAAATTTGGACACGTGTCAGGCATGCACCTACCGGCTGTCTGAGTCGTATCAGTAAGTCATCATTGTTTTTATCGCATACTTCTGATCGGATCTTATCTTCTTTTATTTCTTCAAGACACGTCTATTTCGTCATACTACGTCATCTTTGTAACTTCTTAGTTTCCGGTTGACTCTGTCATATATTGCTGGAGTGTACCCTTTTTGCTGGCCGGTCTACTAAGAATTTTGATGTCGGTTTCTCTTGATCTTGACTTCATCATTTGGAGCTGGATTACTTTGAGATGTTCTTCAGCCGGTTTATGAAGTTCCAGTCGGTTTATGAAGTTCCAGCCGGTTCATTCAATTCGATCTGTTCCTGCACATAGAAGTTAATAGTTGTTTAGTTTTTTGGCCAGTTCCAAAAATTAACTTTACTTAATTTATCTATCAATTTCTCCCTTTTTGATTATTTAGAATAAATATTCAAAAATTGTAATGTGTGGCCGGTTTGAAAATTAACTTACTTAATTTTTCTTATCAATTTCTCCCTTTTTGATTATTTAGAATAAATATTCAAAACTTGTAATGTGTGGCCGGTTTGAAAAATTATTTTTAACAATTTCTCCCTTTTTGATGTTTTTCTGGTTAAGAAAAATTTCAAAACATGTTTTGATTTGTCAAAGATAATCTAATAAAATAGTTACTTTAAAGTATGATAAAAATGACTGAGTTTTGAAACAAAAACCAAACATAAGTAAATTGTTCATAAGAGAGATAAGCTAAGGATTGGATGATCCCCCCTTTTCATCTTCTTTCTCCTTTCGCTTCCTTTCTTCCTCTTCTCTTGCCTTCCATTCTCTATCTCTTCGTTCAGCGTCGATTCGCCATCCCACAAACACACTTGAGATGCCAGGAGTTTGTTTGCCAAATCTGAAACCGCCGCTTACTGGTCTGGGTGGGCGAGATGATTGTGCAACGATCGGACCGGAGCTTGGAAGTGTGGTTGGTGCTTCAACTGCTTTTTTCTTTCGCCGGTTGAGTTGTGTAAAATCCTCTTCTTCTTCTTCGTTAAGAGGTTCTTCGTTTTGTACGTCCGGCTGAATCTCTCCTAGACCGCCTCGTTCCGCCAGCTTCATTACAGCCGCAACCGCTTTTCGTTTGTTCTTATTCCTTGTTTTCATAGAGTGCGAGGCTTGAGCCGGTGTGGATTCTTGTAGAGCGGCTTTTTCTTCCTCATTGCATTGCTTGGCCAACTCATGATCTTTGTCCTCAATTTCCTTTCTTAACCGTTCCCTCTCCTTTTCTTCGTCTTGAAGTTTCTTGGCAGTTTCGGCATCAGAGCTGATCTGCACTTGAGTCTTGTTAACTTGTAGTTTGGACAGCTCCTCAATCTGAGCTGCCATAGCCTGCATCATGTCGAGCAAAGGAGCGGTTGCGGTTTGAACGGATTCGGCAATCATTGACTTGATCGATGATTGAACGGTTTCAGCAATCTCTGAGTGAACTGATGCCCGGACGGTTTCAGTCAGATTTGTTTCAACGGTTGCAATTTTTTCATCTGTAGCAATGTTGTACTTGTGAAGACAAGAGATAATTGTTTCAACCACTACTCCTTTCACTTGCTCAAGTGCCGGAGCCTGATCAGTCTGTGGAGGAACATTGCTCCGGTTTTCTGCTGTTTTGGAGGACTCTCCGGTAACAAAGAAGGGTTTGCTTTGAAAGAGATCGGCATGAGTTAGGACAAGTTTGCACGCGTCCCTCCATTCTGCTTCGAGCCGGTCAACACTTTGAATGAGATTATTACGCACCGTGTGAAACCGCTCAAACATTCTTGACTCCATTGGAGTTAGTTTTGCTCCTTCTGCCTCTCTCATGGAATCTTCTACTGTATGTAGCCGGGCGTATTCTTATATCGCCATCGTTTTGGTGAATGCGGTTTGAATAACGTTGGTACCTGTTAGCTTGAGGGACACTTCTTCTAATTCCAAAAGTTTCTCCCAATACTTGTTACCGCTAATATCGGGGATCATGTCTGATAGCTTTGTTTCACAACGGAGCTTGACCCATAAGTGGTACGATGAGACCATCTCTTCAGCTTCTTTGTTCATGTCCAGAAGGAACTTCTGATACATCTCATCCTCTTCTTCTGCTGAAATGGGGACCTCGGCTTCGGTTATAATCTTAGTTTGTGAACCGGTTTGCAATGCACTTTTTCCCTTTGCCGAAGAATCGTCAATTGGAACTTTTTTGCCCTTGCTCACCTAAGATGGAACCTTAGATAAAATTGTTGAATTGACAGGCCCGTCTTGAGCCGATTGGAGCGTTATTTCGGTTGGAACGGATTTGTTCCCAGCCGAGACGGATAGATCTTTTTCTTCGATAATTCCCTACTGAGCCGAAGGAATGATGTTCTCAGTGTTGGTCGTTTCTTCGACCGGATGAATTTCACTCTGACCGGGTACCTCAACCTGATCAGCTGGCTTAAGAAGACTTGTCATGTCGTCTTTGGACCACGTCCACTATGACCTCTGAGGTTCTTAAACCTACTTCGACCATTATTTCATCGAGGTTTTTGTTCGGGGACTTGGAATTTTCAGAATGAATACTAACCTCCTTAGTCAAATTCTCCTTCGACTTTGATTGAGTTTCTTGGCTCCCCGAGGGTTCGGTTTGCCTTGATGATGGAGATTCGGTGGGATTTGGATGAACTGTGTTGATTGAGATCGGCTGGAAGACGTCTACGGTTCTCTTTGGTGAATGATCCGAGGAGAGAGTTTTCTTGGAATCTGCCGGTTTGTTGGAGCTTTTCTTCGCGGACTTCTTCCTTCTTCCCTTTATCTTTTGAGAAGCCTCGGCTTGAACCGCCTTCCCCTTAGGATCTTCTTGTTTCGAACTTTCACCAGCCAGTGCAGACGAGCTGGTTCCTTTTGATGACTTTGTTCTGGAGGACTTCGGCCTAGCCGCTTTAGCAGTTTTCTTGCTCATCTGCTCAGAGTTAAGAACATTGGCGGATGGAAGCGGGAGGCGTTCATCAAGTTCTACATGAAGGAACTTAAGAATCTTCACTATTTGCATTGCATAGGCCTGAACCCGGCCATCCTTCTTTACCACCATCTCGTAGAACTGTTCGAACAGAACGGTTCCCCAATTGATCTTGTCACTACGGACAATCGCCATCATCATCTTCAACTTCATCTTGGTCAAGTTATCGAAGTTGCTCCTCTACCCTGAAGTGATCTTGAGATTATGTTCAGCAGCCATCTGAACTCCGGCTTGAGTTTGTTCTTCCGGCTTGAGTGAGTTACCAGATCCTTGTCGTCAAATGATATAACTAACTAGACCGCGTTGGATTCTGTATCTGTCAACCTTGTTTTGAAGTCCAGCCCGGTATTGGGCAAACCGAGCGCTTCAGAAAAGATCTCCTCCGTGATGTTAACTACTTTGCCATTCACGGTGGCGGAGACCGTCCTCTTCGTTAGAGTCGCCGTCGCCAACAACTCCACAACCTCCGTCAGGTGCACGATGAACGGACCAGACAAATATGTTTCTAATCCCGAATCCCTTAGCGATTGCAGCACGACCTTATTTTCTTCCGCAGCGTGTTCGTTGATGTCGCTGAAATCGACCTGCAACATGTATTGGAAAGGTGCTTTAACTAGATCCATGATGATTTTTTGAGTGAAGAAGATGAAGAACAACGATGATCGGAAATCAGAGAGATTTTTAGAGAGATAAAGCTTGTGCAAATAATGAACTGATTTGAACTTATATAGGGGGCGGTTTTGAACGGTTAGAAGATGAACCATCACTTGGTTATGATTTTGGCGCCAAATTTCCCTCCAAAACTTACTGCAGTAACTTTCGGCGGTAAATGCGGAGAATACTATGGGCGATAATTTCTTGCGTGGTAAAACCGTGGGCGGTAAGTTTTTGAACTTTTTCGGATTTGTTTAAAGTTTTGATTTACCGGAAATTTTTTAACCGGAAGCTTTGATTATCGTGGAGTCTTTTGTTTGTTCAGATTATAGCCGGAAAGAAATATAATGTGAAGAACCGGAGACTTTAATGATGTGAACTTTTTATAGATAAATCCGAAACATAAGGAGATGAAGTGGTTTTCCGGTCCGACAGGAATACCGGGCCCGAGGTTGCGACGATGCACCACCAAGTATCGGGAGATTTGAGGAGCGAAACCGATCCTTCCCCTTGGAGCGGTGATGAGCTTCTTCAAGTTGTTGAAGAGGTAGGTGGCCCAGTTTATGGGCGATTTCCGAACGATGGCTATCATGATGTCGAAAGCCTCTAGGTTATAGTTCTGGTTGGGCATTCGGCCCATGATAGACCGTTGAACCAAGTCATGAAAGACTTAGTATTGAGGAGCAAGGTTATCCTTCTCTCCGTGGTCGGCGACCGGATTGATGGATGAGGAGAAGACATAGGCATAGTCTTCCTTAGCCGGAAAGAATAGTGTTGGGAAGTCCGAGAATCCTTCGGTTGGGAGGTCGAAGAACAGAGCAAAGTGTTCTTCGGTAATCTGAACAAACCTCCCGTTAATGATTGTCCTTATGCTACCATCATTAAGGATATGACCGTTGTTGAAGAATTCGTAAACCTCCTCTTCGAGGATGGTGTCTGAACCTTCAAGAAATTCTTGTAATCCCGATTCTACGATCGGTTGGAATATGGATTCGTGAAACCGGACATTTCTCATTTCTTGAAAGTTAACTATGATTGTGTTTCGTAGTTCGGCATTCATTTTGGAAGATAATGAGATTGAGAATCGAACAGAGTTCTTGAGCTTTCAAATTAAGAGAGAGAAGAGTATTGGAAGTGTGTTTTGATGGAAAAGGATGAGGTCCCTTTTTATATCGTGGGCGGTTGGGTGCATTAAATGAGAATATTTGAAAAAATCGAACCGTTTATGTCTAGTCATAAATGCCCTATCAGTTTTCAAAAAGATAAAGGCATGTCTGGTCTAATCGGATCAAGCATGCTTCCTGGAAAGCGAATATTTCATTTTACAAGACTGATTTGATTTGGTTTGATACGGCGCATTTAATGTTGCTTATTTTCTTTAGGATTTCTTTTATTTTGATCGAAAGGAGGGAAGAGGTTTTCATTAAGAAGAGTACCAGACCGGTAGTACAACAAAATTACCGGTTTGGGAAATGAGAAAAGACGAAGAAGGTTAAACATTTGATGAACCGGCAGCTTGATTCCTCTTGACTTTAGCTGCTTCCAACCGGTCGATCAGTTCCTGGATTCTCTCCTTCGTGAGCACATGCTTCGGAGTGAATATCCAGACTAGCACAGAAACCGCTTAGCTGAGGAGCATAACCGGTTTTGTTTGAGAGATTCATCTTCTTCAGGTTGCTAAAGATGATCTAGGACCAGTTTACCGGTGTCCTAACCGTAACAGCAATCATCATCTCGAAGAGCCTCTAGGTGTAGTAGTAGCTCTTTTCTCTACCCAGAATTGACTTTCCTAGCATCTCGCATAGAAGCTAGTACTTGTGAGAGAGTTGGCTTTTAGCACCCCAGGGTCTAACCGGGGTGTCGGAGTTGGAGAACCGATGAAACATTTCTTCAATGGTCACCGGGGAGTAAGTAAGGTCGGTTACCCCTTCAGTAGGTAAACCGCAGTATTCAGCGAAATCCGTCTCGCTGAATAGAAAGGACTGACCGTAAACTCGTGCAACAATTATATCTCGGTGCACTTCTTTTGCAGTCTGGAAGAATTCATCGACTACAAGGTAGTCAAGAATGAATCTGTTTTTCAGAAATCCTCTTAGTCCGCTTCTTTCAACGGCTAAGAACATTTCTTTGACATCATGATCTTCGTATTGATAAATGGAGTTGAAATCGGCCAGGAGAATTTTCTCTGCGAGTGGGTCGGAGTTAATGATCTTGAGATATTTTAATGCTCAAGAGAGTTTTTGTGAATAGTGAGTTTTGTGAAGTGTTGTGAGGATTAAAGGTTTGTTTATATAGCTAAGGGTTCGGTTAGATCAATAGGTTAAGCATGCTTAGTGATGTCATCAATTATTTAATAGGCTTTAACTTGTTGAAGTGTATAATGTTTATTTCCAATGCAAAGTTAATTATTACTAGGATATTCATGATGACAAAAATCTATTGACAAGATGTTAGTCTCTCTCTCTTGATGATGGACACATGTCGTCATCTCGATTGTGGTAAACTATTTTATTAATTACAGGCTTCATTTCTCAAGGTCTTGCACGAAAACACGGTTGGTTGTCTCAGATTAACCGGAAAAGTTCAGTTTATCTAAACCAAAGTGCATTTGTACTAATCGGTTTTCCATGACCGGTTTTAGTTAGATATTATATTTCGATGTGAAGAAATGTTGAATCGTATCAACATTTGTTCAGTTTTGGATTTAGTATATCCACTCCTACCAGGTCATTTCAACCGCGTAGTAATTATACACGTGGTTTGACATCATGAAGTAATCAGGCATAACCGGAGACTTCCTCCTAGTTAGCATCTTTGAATTTTTTTTAATGGCTTTAGAAGTGAGAGCTTCTCCCTGAATATGGTTTTAGAAGTGAGAGCTTCTCCCTGAACACATATCCCGGTTTTTCATAATTATGTATGTAAGCAGTATGCATGCATGATCATGGTATAAGTTGCTCAACATTTGTAATTCCTAGAATATTTCTGAAATGAGAAAACTTAGCTTCCTGTAGCGGTTTGGTGAAGATGTCAGCTACTTGTTGCTCAGTTGAGACATATTCCAGCCGGATGTGTTTCTCCTGAACATGCTCTCGGATGAAGTGATGTCTTATGTCGATGTGTTTCGTTCTTGAGTGCAACACCGGATTGTATGTAATCGCTATCGCACTGGTGTTGTCACAAAATATTGTTGATTCCTCAGCTACTACACCATAGTCCCTTAGTTGTTGTTGGATCTAGAGGAGTTGTGGACAGCAGCTTCCGGCTGCTATATACTCAGCCTCTGCGGTTGACGTTGCAACTGAGGTCTGTTTCTTGCTGCTCCATGTAACGAGCCGGTCACCCAAGAATTGGCAAGTTCCACTTGTACTCTTTCTATCGATTTTGCATCCTGCGTAATTCGCGTCTGAGTAGCTTATGAGATTGAAACTTGAGTCTTTTGGATACCAAAGTCCCACGTCTTGAGTTCCCTTCAGATATTTCAATATTCTTTTAGCCGTAGTGTAATGTGATTGCTTTTGATTGACTTGGAATCTCCCGCATACTCCAACCGCAAACAAGATGTCTGGTCGGCTAGCTGTTAAGTAAAGCAGGGATCCAATCATTCCCCGATATGCTGTGATGTCAACGGCTTGACCATCCTCATCTTTGTCTAGCTTTACGGAAGAACTCATTGGTGTAGCCGCCTCAGCGCATGTATCCATCCCAAACTTCTTTAGTAGTTCGGCTGTGTACTTTGGCTGACTTATGAACGTTCCGGCTTCAATCTGCTTAACCTGAAGTCCTAGGAAGAAACTCAGTTCTCCCATCATACTCATTTGAAATTTGTCACTCATCATTTTTGAGAATTTATCACATAGTTTTGGATCGGTTGATCCGAAGATAATATCATCGACATATATTTGAACAAGTAATATGTGTTCCTTTTTCTCAAATTTGAAAAGTGTTTTATCGACTGAACCTATTGTAAACTTGTGATCAAATAAGAATTGTGTTAGCGTGTCATACCAGGCTCTTGGAGCCTGTTTCAAACCGTAAAGGGCTTTGTTCAGTCGGTAAACATGATTTCCGTGTTCTGAATTTTTGAAACCTGGAGGTTGATTAACATACACCTCTTCATGTACTTTACCGTTTAGAAAAGTGCTTTTAACATCCATTTGAAAAACTTTGAAATTTTTGAAAGTTGCAAAAGTTAAAAATATTCTAATGGCCTCAAGTCTAGCTACAGGGACAAATGATTCTTCAAAATCAACACCTTCTTCCTGTTTGTAGCCTTGAGCCACTAACCGGGCTTTGTTCCTCGTAACTAAACCGTCTTCATTGAGTTTATTTCTGAATACCCATCGTGTTCTTATAACCGGTTTATTTTTCGGTCTTGGGACTAGGTACCAGACTTTATTTCTCTCAAACTCGTTTAATTCCTCTTGCATTGCTAGAATCCAGTCGGGATCTGACAATGCTTCATCCACCTTTTTGGCTCAATTTGTGATATGAAAGCAGAGTTTTCATAGTGTTCCAAATTCGGTTGCCTTGTTCGGATGGGTGAGGATATGTTACCTATTACTAGTTCAAGAGGATGATTTTTGTTCCTTATGAGGTTTATCCGAGATGTGTCTACCAAGCTTTCGGTTGGCTGATCAAGGTTAGACTGATCGGTAGGCTGAACAGAGTCAGACCGACCGATTTCTTCAGTTGAAACTGAAGAGTCAACTTTCTGCGGTAAAGCAGCTTGAGCAGGCTGAGGTTCAGCATCAACCACTTGGTCATTGACAAATCGTCTAAAAACCGGAACCTCATCTTCATCATCTGAGAAGATCGAAGGGTAGAGCAGTGTTTCATTCAACCGATTCATCAAAAACAACGTGGGCTGTTTCTTCAACTGTTAAAGTCCTAGTATTATATATCCTATAAGCTTTGCTTACAGCTGAATATCCCAACATTATTCCCTCATCGGATTTAGCATCAAAAGTGGTCAGATAATTTTTGTCGTTGTTGTGAACAAAACATTTACTACCAAAAATTCGAAAATACCGTATGTTAAGAATTCGATCATAGTATATTTCAAAATGAGTTTTGGAAAAACGTTTAGTTACTAAAGATCAGTTTTGAGTGTAACATGCGGTATTGATAGCTTCAGCCCAAAATTTTTAGCAATACCCGAATCAGCTATCATTGACCTTGCTGCTTCCTTGAGAGTTTTGGCATACCCTAAAAATGTCACTATTAGATAAAATTAGATCGGTTAAATAAAACTTAACAAAAACAAATTTCATGTGCAGGAACAGGTAAAGAATTCAGCCGGTCAAGTTACTCAACCAGTTAAGAAACTCAATCGGTCAAGCAACCCAACCGACCAAAAACCTGACCGAACAAGAAGAAAAGATCGGTCAAATCAAAAGGCCAAAATCATTGAACATTCGGTCAATCTGAAGTTATGGAAAAACCGGAAGCCATCCGGTTAACATAAACAACCGACCAGTACAAATAGACACTTCGAGTATCTGTTGAGGATGATACCGAAGGAACAAACATTAGTATTGCCATATTTATACAAGTTTGAAGACAATCTGAAGGCTGCAGAAGATCGTCCGACAAGATCTTTCCACTCCAAGATAAATTAGAGACGAAATCTTCCAGGTACAGGCAACTGTCCAACCGACAGTTACCATATTGAGTAAAAGAAAAACCTAGCAGGATAGACCGCCAGTTCTGAAGACTAGACCGCCAGGTTTGAAGACTAGACCGCCAGGTCTGAAGATTTGACCGCCAGGTCTGAATCACTGAACCTCTGCTCAACCAATCAGATTCAAGGAAATGAAATGTGACCGTTGGCACATTTCACCTATAAAAAAAGGAGCTGAAGAGGAATAAATGCGGTTACAAGATCTAAGAGTTTTCTACAACCTAAGTCACAAATCGTGATCTATCTCTCTAAATTAAAAGAGCTTAAGTGTGTAGTTAAAGAGTAATTACAATTTCGGTTACAATTGTACGAGTGTTATCGAGCAGAAAATAAGTCTCGATCGGATTGTGTTTGTGTATTCCTTAGTGAATATCCTTCTCGCGGTTTCGAGAGGAAGGGCTGACGTAGGAGTTTATCTCCGAACATACATAAAATTCTGTCTTGTTATTTACTTTTTTTTGGTCTTGTGTTCTAACCGATTCCACTTAAACCGTCCTACATCATTATAATCGAATTACCGAATACCAAAACCGACCTACCACACTCCAAACCGACTTCATCCAAATCCGGTTCTGTCTATCTCGTGTGTGCTGCTTCAACATGAAACAAATCACTTCCGCACTTGAACTCGGTTCAAGGGTTTGTGACAGTTTGTGTAGTATTGAAACCCCGGTGTTAATCTCTAACCGGATTAATCACCACCCGTTGAGTTAAACGCGTTAACCGGCCAGACCCCGGTCCGCCAGCCGCGACCTAGATCCTAACAATTGGTATTAGAGTAGTTAGTTTCAATACTCAAGCAAGAATGTCGTTTGATAGGCCTCCAATGCTAGAAGGTGACGATTTTGCCAACTGGAAGGCACGCATGCACTTGCATTTAATCACCATGGATGACGAGATGCAGTTCATTCTGGCTGAAGGACCGATAAAGATTGATAAAGACAGAAAGGATTGGACAACTAAAGATAGGAGAAGAAACAATCTGGATAACCATGCCAAAAACCGCATCTCCAACGGTTTGGACAGAAATACGTTTTGCAAGGTCCGAGATTACAAAATCGCAAAGGAAATATGGGAAACAGTGATTCAGATCCATGAGGGAAATGAAAGAACCAAGGAAAACAAGATAATGGTGGCTACTCAGAAGTTTGAAAACATCAAGATAAGACCGGAAGAAACAATGAGAGAATATAGTGACCGGTTCACAGGAGTGATAGACGAGCTAGCAACTCTTGGCAAGAATTATGACAACAAGGAAGTCATCATGAAAGCGCTAAGATCTCTTCCAAGTGCATGGGATATAAAGACAATGGTGATGAGGAAATCAAACTACCTAAGCAAGATGAAGCTACACGAGGTATTCGAAGATCTTAAGGCATATGAGTTTGAAATGAGATCTAGGACTGAAGAAGAGGTCTCAGCCTCAACTTCAACCAGAGCATTGGTCACATCCACAAAACCGGTTTCTCCTGCACCGATCAGAACCGCTGAACAGTTCACCGAGGATGCCATGGCAATGCTTGCACAGAAATTTGGCCGATTCATGAAGAGAAGTCAACCGACAAACAACAACTATAACTACGGTGATAAATCTAATGTTAGATGTTATAATTGCAATTGTTTAGGACATTTCAGGTGGGAATGCAGAAAACTGAGGCGAGATGACCGGAAACCGGACGATCTGAATCACCGAAATAACTATCAACAAAGTGGTGAAGGAAGTTAAGTTCAGAAAGCACTGATAGCCGATGATGGAGGAAGCCTATGGGCTCACAGTGACAGTGATGATGAACTCACATGCCTCATGGCAAATGAGGAACATGTATTTGACTCTCCCTATGATGAATTTACTAAAGATGAGTTATTCAATGCATTAAATGATATGGTAGCAGAGTATAAGAACCTATTAACATTAATACCTACCCAACTGAACTTTAGAACCGACCCCATAGCACCTACCTTGACCGAACCAAAAATCATCCAACCTAATAGAATCCTGGAAATCGAGAAAGCACCGGAACTATCCTCTGAAACCAAACAGTTCGAGGAATCAGTCCAAGAGCTGACCGAGGAGGAAGAGGCCTGAATCCGGTATAGAATAGCCGCATGGAAAAGATCTAGTGAAATGGTGAATAGAATGTGCAGTTATAATAGACACCCCAAGTGCATGTTCGGTCTTGAATACAAGAACAACAGATCCAGCAACCGGAACCATCCCAACAACATGAGGCTCACAAAGGATAACCTCCCCTTTGTAAGCTTTGTCAAAAGTTCCTTAACCAACGAAGAGGAATTAAGTGCCTCATACCTGGAAGACGAACTAATCTATGTAAGTCCAACTGATTCCGAAAAATGGCTTCACCCTGAGAAAAGAAAAGTCAACCGGCCCAAAAGTAAGAAAATCGAACCACATAGGTTAAACCAAAGACCTTCTCCGAATAAGGCACTCTTAGGAAAGCAGAAAGACTCCAAACCGAGTGCAGGAAAACTAGTTAAAACTATAACCGGGAAGGTAGTCCGACTTATCAAAGTCTGGATACCTAAGGGACTAATCGCTTGTGGACCTAAGTAAATGTGGGTACCAAATAGTTGTAAATATGTATATTTTGCAGTTAATGAAGAAACGGCTAGGAAACTCCGAGTGGTACCTGGATAGCGGTTGCTCCAGACACCTGACTGGAAACAAAAATTTCCTAACCGACATTAGAATAGAAACCGGTGCAATGATTGTCTTCGGTGACAACTCAAAAGGTAGAACTGTGGGCAAGGGTAAGATTGTCCATGGTAACTTAACAATTGATAATGTACTCTTAG
Source organism: Impatiens glandulifera (assembly GCF_907164915.1). Classification (NCBI taxonomy): domain Eukaryota; kingdom Viridiplantae; phylum Streptophyta; class Magnoliopsida; order Ericales; family Balsaminaceae; genus Impatiens; species Impatiens glandulifera. The sequence continues at coordinate 25,891,863 of NC_061866.1, forward strand.
TTGAAAACCTACATTTTAATCTGCTAAGCATTAGTCAAATGTGTGATGCTGGATACACTGTAGAATTTCTTAAACATGCATGCTTTGTTAAAAATTCTCAAGGTATCATACTGCTAACCGGAAATAGGTTAGGAAACATTTACAAGGTAGATTGGAAAAATAAAGTAGAATACCCTGTTTGCATGGTGGCTAAAACCGATCAAACCTGGCTGTGGCATAAAAGGTTGAACCACTTAAACCTGAAAACTTTAAACTATATCCGAGGTAAAAAGCTAGTTGAAGGAATTCCTGATATAGTAATTAATAAGGATAAGGTCTGTTCAGCATGTCAAATGGGTAAACAATTCAATTTAGGTCAACCTTTAAAAGTAAAGGACACATTCAATCTAACTGATGGTTAGATCTTCTTCACATGGACCTATTTGGACCGATTAGGGTCGTCAGCCTAGGAGGTATGCTTTATACTATGGTAGTTGTTGATGATTACTCTAGGTATACATGGGTAATATTCTTGGCATCCAAACGTGAAACCGCATCAAATTTGATTACATTGCTTAAACGTTTACAAAATGAAAAATCAACACGCATTAATAATATTAGGAGTGATAGAGGAACCGAATTTACAAACAGTACTCTAAATGCATTCCTTGATGAATCCGGTATTAGACATGAGTTGTCTAGTGCTAGGACTCCTCAACAGAACGGCCTGGCTGAGAGAAGAAACCGAACTCTGAAGGAAGCCGCACGGTCCATGATAGCTGATTCGGGTATTGCCCAGAAATTCTGGGTTGAGGCTATCAACACTGCATGTAACACACAAAACCGGTCTCTAATTAACAAGTTTCACAGAAAAACACCTTATGAAGTATACTTTGATAGGGTTCCTAATCTCAAGTACCTTAAGATCTTCGGTTGTAAATGCTACATTCACATAAATGGCAAAATCTATCTATTTGCTTTTGATGCAAAATACGATATTGGGATCATGTTAGGCTATTCAGCAGTCAGTAAGGCTTATAGAGTGTATAACACTAGAACTTTAACCGTGGAGGAATCACTTCATGTTGTTTTCGATGAATCGGTTGAAAACAACACTGCATCATCCTTTAATCTACACAACAGATTGGAAAACAACAATATCCATTCTAATAGTGAAGATGAGATTCCGGTTTTTAGACGGTTTGTTCATGACCAAATGGGTAATGATGACACCCAGCCGGATCAAGCTGTCACACGGCAGGAAGCTGATACCTCGGTTCAAATTGAGGAAATCGGTCGGTCTGACACTCTGGTTCAGCCTACCGATATGTCTAGCGGTTATCAAGTAAACAGTGATTTGGTAGACGCTCCTGAACCGAATCTCAAAAAGAACACAAATCATCCTCCTGAGTTAATTATAGGTGATCCTTCACAACCCGTTTGAACTAGGCGACAAATTCTAGAGGAATATTTCAATTCCGCTTTTATATCCCAGATTGAGCCGAAAAGAGTGGATGAAGCATTGGCAGATCCGGATTGGATCTTGGGAATGCAAGAAGAATTAAACCAGTTTGAGAGTAATAAGGTCTGGTACCTAGTCCCTAGACCGAAAGATCAACTGGTCATATGAACAAGATGGGTATTTAGAAATAAACTCAATGAAGACGGTTTGGTCACGAGGAACAAAGCCAGATTAGTGGCACAAGGGTACAAACAGGAAGAAGGAATTGATTTTGAATAATCATTTGCCTATGTAGCTAGGATTGAAGCTATTAGGATTTTTTTAGCTTTTGCTGCTTTCAAAAACTTTAAAGTTTTTCAGATGGATGTTAAAAGTGCATTTTTGAATGGTGACCTACGTGAAGAAGTGTATGTGGAACAACCACCCGGTTTCAAAAATGCTGACCTACCCAACCATGTATACCACTTAAACAAAGCATTGTACGGTTTAAAGCAAGCCCCTAGAGCTTGGTATGATACACTAACCGCATTTCTATTAAAACATGATTTTACCATCGGTTCGGTGGACAAAACACTATTTAAATTTGAGAAAAAGGAACACATCCTACTTGTTCAAATATATGTAGATGATATCATCTTCGGTTCAACCGATCCTAAGCTATGTGATAAATTCTCAACCTTGATGACTAACAAATTTGAAATGAGTATGATCGGAGAATTAAGCTTCTTCCTAGGTCTTCAGGTTAAGCAACTCGATGGAGGAACCTTCATCAGTCAACCCAAATATACAAAGGAACTTCTAAAGAAATTTGGGATGGATACATGCTCCTCAGTCGCTACCCCATTGAGCTCATCGGTCAAATTGGACAAGGATGATGACGGTCAGGTAGTAGACCTGACAACTTACCGAGGAATCATCGGCTCTCTTCTATACCTAACAGCAAGTATACCGGATATATTATTTGCGGTCGGTGTGTGCGGGAGATTCCAGGCTAATCTAAAACAGTCTCACTACATAGCCGCAAAGCGAATCCTGAAATACCTAAAGGGAACTCCTGAAGTCGGTATGTGGTATCCAAAAGACTCCTCCTTCAACCTCACAAGTTACATAGATGCAAATTATGCAGGTTGTAAAGTTGACAGAAAAAGCACCAGTGGAACATGCCAATTCCTAGGAGATCGGCTTGTTTCATGGCACAGCAAGAAACAGACATCGGTTGCCACATCAACCGCAGAAGCTGAGTATCTGGCAGCCGGAAGTTGCTGTTCACAACTTTTATAGATCCAACAACAACTAAAGGATTTCGGTATCACAACCGAAGAGTCTCCAATTTTCTGTGATAATACAAGTGCCATAGCAATTACATACAATCCGGTTTTACACTCTAGAACCAAGCACATTGACATAAGGCACTACATCATTCGGGAACATGTCATGTTGAAGCATATCCGACTGGAATACGTATCGACAGAACAACAAGTAGCCAATATCTTCACAAAGCCTCTACAGGAAGCTAAGTTTTCTCAATTCAGAATCACACTTGGTTTAACCGATATTAATCAGCTTATCTCTAGAAATGTTTAAAAACCGGTTCGAATAGACAAAACCGGTAGTTCCTCCTAAACTGTCAGATTCCAAATTCACCAAGGTATCTATGGAAGAACCGCCTTGTCTATCAGTTAGTGTAAACCGACCAGTTACTTAGTGCATGCACCAAATAACCGCATCGGAAGGAACAATTGAAAACCAACCGGTTTGGAAGTAGTTTACTTAGGATTATTTGGTCTCCGAACAAAAGTGGAATAATTATCTGTGTTTGAACTTATCTGTTCTGAAAAACTACCTTTTCAAAGCAAAACGGTCATACCTCAAAAGACGTGAAGATATGACATCTTTCACCGTCCAGGCCTATGACTCACATCCTAGGTTTTAGACATGCTTATTTCATGCAAAATGCTTTACCCTATGGTTAATAGACACTACTACCTGCTACAAACTGGATAATACTATCATCCCTTTACTAATATATAAGTTAGGCAAACCTTTGACAAAACAATCACAAGCTCCAAACTATATTCTCACTAAGACAAAATGTCTCAGTTTCCAAACATCCTTCAAGTGGATTTCGATTCAGCTCAAGGCACTGAGCATTATGAAGTCTTCAAGATGATTAAATCACTTGAAGACACCGGTCTCAAACATTTTCTAGATGTCAAATATGTCATCTTCCCAGAAACAGTCCTGGAATTCTTCTACAATGCTAGGGTTTTCCGGGGTACCCCTCACTTCGACACCCACATTCAGTCCAAAGTGGGAGGGACCGTGTTTAATTTCACAGAAAGTGACTTCGCCAGATGCTACGATCTTCCAAAGCAAGGGCTCACCGACCTAAACGTTCCGGCTAAGCTAAAGGCCGAAATCTCCTTAAGCTTTGCTCGGTCAAACCGCCTGGTCGGTGACCACGGTGCCAGGTCATCGCTGAGAGTTGAGTACCAGCTTCTCAACGATGTTATCGGTCGAGGCATCCTAGGAAAGGATGTGACCAACACCTACTGTGCTACAGTTTTTAACATGATGTCTGCCATCACAACGAACACGCCAGTCAACTGGTCAAGGGTGTCGTTCGATGTCTTGATCTGTATGATCGGCATTCGCCAAACCGGCCTCATCCCTCAAATTAGCTGCCTACTTTTGGAACTTGGGGTTCCACTCTGTCCGGGTGAAGGGTTGAACCAGGGCCAGGTCATAACCAAGGAGGTTACCGACTCATTTTATGAGCGGTTGAGAAGGCCTGGAAGAGGAAGAACCGACACCTCAACTCCTACGGCAACTAAGTCAACTCCTTCCTACAACCGGTCATTTTACTGTACGCACCGGATGTATCAGTGTCCCACCCTATCATGATCATCTCGGTTTAGTCTATGCTATTTTCAGTTTTAATTATTCCCCTTTCGGTTTCTTGTAGTTTCCTCCATTAATGAAACGTAACTTTCAACTTCTAACTACATACAAACTTAGTTACTTTCTAACTAGATTCTCTACCTCGAGCTCCGCAACCGGTCAAAAGTAACTCCTTCCCAAGGAGTTTTGGAAACATAAATATTCCATTCATAAATGAGACAAAACTGAATTTAGTATTAAATGTCCCTATTTTCCCTCCAATTTCGGATCTATATAAGGAACCCCACCTTATCAACTCACCACATCTTAAAATCAAAATTTCTTGAACTCTCTCTCTCTTGACAAAGTTTGAAAATTTGTCGAGCCGAACACTAAGGAACTATTTGAGCATTGATTTCGATTCATGCATGGAATATGATGATCTGGAAACAAAGGAACTCATGTTTGAATCAATAATCGACACCGGTCTTCGTGATTTTCTCGAAGAATCCGGACCCATACTCATTCCGGAAGTAACCGAGTTCTTCAACAATGCATCTATGAGAGGAGATTTCATTGTTTCCACGGTGAGAAGCCGCTTCGTTTTTCTGGACGAGAGCGCATTCGCTCAAATGTTCAATTTACCCACTGAAGGGTTTTCCGATTTCCCATCCCGGGTGGGCAGTGCCGCGACCGACTATTCGGAACTGTTCTCCGGAACCGAGGTGCCGGTGGAGAACCACGGTCTGAAAACCCGTCTTGCCCACCATATCCAACTACTCTACGAGATTGTCAACCGAGCCATCATTTGCCAATCTTCAAAACAACACTACTCTAAGAAAGTGTTCAACATGATGACCTACATTGTCAGCAATACACCCATAAATTGGTCATTGGTCATCTTCAATAACCTGAGGACTATGGTGGAGACCAAAAGAGGTCTCGGTTACGCTCCTCACTTAAGCCGGCTCTTTCTTTAAGTATTGTCCAGAATTTGGACTAGGTACACCGGCATCCCCATCGAATGTTCTCGATAAGGATGGGGTGGAGGACAAGCTCTCTAGAATAGTCATTACATAAGTTGTATTTCTATTTCTGATGTATTCTAAACCGATCAATGTATCGGTTT